>NC_048305.1:96154012-96201562 GCF_013100865.1 Trachemys scripta elegans | reverse complement strand
AAGTGGGGTGGCGCTTCAGGGCAGGGGGGGGGGAGCGGGGAGCTGCCACAAGGCTGGGGGGAGGGCGCAAGGTGGAAGTTTCGCCTAGGGCGTGAATCTTCCTTGCTCCAGCCCTGATCTCAGTCATCTTAAATAGAAGCAATTTGTATTGGACACAGGGTAAAAAAAAATACTGAAGAAAATCATCACAACTAACTGCTAAGTAGAACAGAAATGCAGTTAGACAAAAGGCCTGATCCAAAGTCCATTAAGGTCAGTGGAAAGATTCCCACTGACTGAGATGGGCCGTGGGGCAGACTCCCCAGCACCGCAAAATGCACATTTAGCTAGGGACTCTTCATCCGGTTTGAATCTCTGGGACTTGTTCCCAGCGCTGAATCAAAACTGTTTTTCCTTCTGTACTCATGCTCTCTGTCTCTGAGTGGCTTCGGGGGATGTTTTTGAAAACAAAATATATCACCAAGGGGGGAAAAAAGCCCTTAGAAATGTCTTCTATAAATCAGTCTATGGGAAAAAATAAGTCTAAAAGGAACATAAGCACTTACTGTAAAAATTCTCTCTTGGGATACAAATTACAGGCTCCTGTTCATTCAGAGGCTTTTTGGGAAGCTATTTAAAATCTGGGGCCAGAGCCTCAGCTGGTGCCAATCAGTGTAGTTCCTTTGGCTTCAGCGGAACTACGCTGATGCACACCAGCTGAGGTCTGGCCCACTAATTTTGGCCCTTCTCCTGTACTACCCCCATGACCTGGAGGTGATGAGCCCAGTACTGGGTTCACCACAAACACACAGTTCAGCAAAGAAAGCATTGCCATTGTGAATGAGCTCATTCCACCACAGCAGCTGTGTTGGCTTTTGCACTTGGAAACCTTTGAACAGAGCAGGGCAGAGAAAGGTCATTCTGTTTCATGGAGGATTGCGATATTTTTAAATTTGGTTTCGTTCTGATTTGGAACGAAACCACCAAATTCATCCGCAAAGGGAATGGATCCCTGACTCCGGGCCAGTCTGCTTGGTGTCTACCCTGGAGCTGCAGGCCCTGAGGTCCCCTGCTCTAAGGCCAACTGGCAGGCAGGCTGTCCTGGAGCCAAAGACCCGGGGAGCTCTGGGCTCCCCATTTCTGAGGCAGTCTGGCAGGTGGGTTGCTGAGGAGCTGGCGAGTAGGCAGGAGCCAGGCAGGTTTCAGTCAAACCCCTGCCTGGGTTCCATCAGAAGCGAATGTCTCTGTGAAATGTTTTGTTTCCCACAAATCAGCAAATTCCAGTGAACAAATGTGTTCTTGGGATTTTCCCACCCGGCTTCCGTTGAACGTCCCACAGCCGGCCTGGGGCAACTTGTTGATTTTCAAACTTGTTTGTTTAAAAAAGGCCAGTTTCTCACCAGAAGCTAATTGGGCAAATTCTGGCTTGCAACTAAATTAGCCCTGCTAAGAGCCTGAGAACCCTGTTGACTGGTGTGTGGGTGTGAAGAGTTCCAAGCACAGCAAGAAGAAATGTATTGGTCCTACAAACCCCAGGAACAATGCTGAATGTTACTATTATTTATATTACCATAGCGCCGAGGAGCCCTCGTCATGGATCAGGACTGCCTTGCCCTTGGGGCTGTACAAACAGAATTCTTGAGCATCATCTACTACCACCTTATCTACTAACTATTTACCTATATGCAGACCTTCCCCTTTATAGAGCATTCCTGTAACAGATGGCAACTCTAACGGTGTTCGCACTAAGGCAGGACTGAAAACCGTGGGCAGGGCAGTGTAGGACAGTTTGCACAGCGGCTGCCTGGGCGCTGCCTGGTCTGTGGATAATTCAGGTAAACACCTCACATGTAAACTTCATTGTGTTCCATTTTAATGATGAAAGTCTCCTGCGGTGACACACGGCCACCTTGCTGTGGCATTCAGTCCCAAGCTTTTGGCTCCCTTAGGTACAATAGTTTACAGACGAAGGCAGGATCATGGCTCGATGTTTTCATGGGATCCTGCAGGGTTTCTCTGGAGCGTGTGTGTGTGTGTGTGTGTGTGTGTCGCCATGTCCTAACACTGCAATACAAACATCAAGTCTCAAGCCAGGCCCTTTTACAGGTTTAACTGAGAGGTTTGTGGTCATGGCCTTACACACATTTCCCACCCCCTTTGAAAAATAATCTTCCCTTCAAGGAAAGGGGAAGTGAGAAGATCAAAGGTTATGCAAATGTTTTACCTGTACACAGCCTATGTTTACTCAGCAAAACAAAGTTGAAAGGCACAAACATTGTGTTTTTCCTAGGTTCTCCCCACTGCTGATTAGTTAATGATTAACAGTGGACACTATTAATAATAAATAATAATAATAATATAATATGTATTTGGCTTGTAGCAGCACCCAGAGATCCCAGACAGGATCTGCTCAGGGACTGTTTTTGGTACCCTCATCCTCCCTTTCCTCCATTTGTCCTCCTTTCATTTGCCATGCTCCCTTCTTGCCTCTAGTTTCAAACTATACCTGTCCAGGCAGGAATGCAACCTAGCAGCACGTTTGTACTGTCCTTGGCATGTTAGCACAATAAGATCTTGGATCGTCATGGGGTCTTTGGTTCTAAATTACATGAACATTTTTTTAAAGACATAAATAAAGTCAGCTCGCCCCTACTGCGACAGAATCTAGGCATCACTGGCTGGCTGAATTCCTCTAGACATCCCAGCAGAAGTAAATGCTGAAGAGCAATTTGAAGGAGAGGGTGGGAAGGAAGCTTGAAGCTATAGTAATCGCTTCCCGGCTCTTTGAGCTGTGGTCAAGTGAAAAATTCTCTCCAGGTCTCCTGGAAACCAGCCGCATGATCATGTCGGATTAGGAGAGGCCCGCACTTTGGGATGCCCAAATGCACAGCCTGTTGACACTGTAAAGTAGTAAGTTTCTCACTTTTCAACACACCGTTGTAAGCACCACCACATGGCACAGAGTGTCAATGGACCAAAATTGCCTTCAGTGCTTCAGTCACTTAACTCATGGGGTTTCTCAAACGTCTTTCATTAAAGTGCACCACACTTTCATGCAGAAAATTTCTCTTGAAACACCTCCCTTGACTTCCGTGTGATAACGACAACAATTGCTTACATTAGAAAGTAATATGTAGCCACCCTTTAACGCAAGGCTTAGCATCTGGAATGAAGGAGAAGCCACCAGCACCAGGGGCACAGTAGAAGCTGTTAGATGCTGAGCACTTTTGCAACTTTTGTGTCCAGCAAGTGCTCCGTACACCACCATCAAGGGCCCTGCAGACTCACTTTGGGACCACAGTCTAAGGACCTCTGGTTTAAGAATTGTGACTATTCTTATGCAATTGGTAGTGGTAGGTCCCCCCCGCGCCCCTTAAAGAAAGAGTAACCTGGTCAAATTCAAACCTCTCTATTAGGTAGCCAGGAGTTTTGGAGCAGCTGCTAGCTAATGCGATAGCTACTTTTACCTAGTCCATGTACTTCATTATAAATCCTATTTTACAACCTGATGCATTTGATTTGGTTTAGCTTGATGCAGTTTTGCTTTGCTTTTTGTTTCAGTGCCTGGGATGCCAATGCTATCCCCACCTATGAAGAAGCCCTGAACTGCAGGCCTGCTCAAAGTACCCTAGATTATATACCGCCTCATGGCGGGAAGGAGGAGACTTCACCCCCTCTATACGGAGACTTAGATGAGGATGATACGTGGCCAGGTTGCCGCAGACGCAGCTCCTCAGACAGTGTGCTGCTCAGGACCACGCCATCCAGAAGGGAAACAGAGTCACAGGGTGAGCCCAGTGCTACACCACCGCCCAGCTACGAAGACATCAGTGTACGTGGTGTATGATCTATGAACCACATACAATGCGTTGGACTCTTAGATTGCTACCTACTCTGTTTGCTTTGGAGCCTGCCTTTCCTCCTCTAAATGATCATGAAGTGAGAGGGGAAACATAGATCAGCTATTCAGATCAAAATGGCTGTTCTGTCTTTTCTAGGAGTAAATCCAGAATAATTAGAAATAAATCCAGATAATCTCAATGCTGCCATTTTCTGAGTCGTGTGGATAATCAGTATGTTTTAAAGCGTTCATATTTTTAATACAATCACTGACGATTGCAAATATTTGACAGGTAGCAGGACGGAGAAGAAAATATTTTTGAGTACCTAGGATGCCCGTTGAAATGCATGGGGGAATCTTTACTAGAGCGATCCAGCCAAGACTAGCATCTTAGGGTAACATTTTCATAAAAGCCTGGTGACTTAAGTGCCTAAGTGCCATCTTAAGAAATGATTTAGTCACTAAGGAGGCTAAGCTGCATTGCTGCTCAGTGACACCAGCTAAGATTTTCAATAGTGATTTTTGGGTACCCAGCATGAGACGCCTTAAAGGGGTTTGATTTTCAGACAGTGCTGAGCACCTCGCCTCTGAAAAACAGGCTCTTAAGGAGCCTCAAGTTAGCACCACAAACTTGAGACATCCCAAATCACCAGTTTCTTTTGAAAATCTTGGCCTTGGCCCCTAGGTGCTGAATGTACTTTTGACGTTTCCCTAAGTCACTAGGGACCGAGGTTGTTCTGGTAGATAAGAGCGCCGGGGCTTAAGTTTTACCCAACCATTGGTCACGAGCTGAAGTGTTCAGCAGCTCTGACAATCCAGCCAGTATAGTGTGTGTGTGTGTGTGTGTATATATATATATACACACCATACATATGGCAAAAATGTGCTTACTTCAATAGATTGTTCCCCCAGGAGGAAAAAGAAATCCGCTTCCCTGTTCTGCGAGCAACCCAAGACTAAACTCCCCCAAATAATGTTTTGTGGGGAATCCTTGATACTAATTAGCTAATGAGTCGAGGGCAGTGCTTTATAATCGGAGTGGTTTGTATTCAGCCTGCTGTCCCTCTAAATCAGTCACTTTGCTGCTGTCTCATGGAAAACCCAAGTGTCTTGGTGTTTCAGTCCCTCCAGAAACAGCTGTGGGTCACACTGCTGGCGATTGCCGGAGAGTGGGGGAGGGGTAGAGTTGTCCCTGTTATGGGTGGCAGTGATGACTAGCCAGTGTACTTTATGACTGTCATTCGCCATACACACGGACACAAATATAGGAAGGGCAGAGTTCTCGCTGTCGTGGGAAATCACACATAAGGCAGCGGGAGATAGCAATCCGGTAAAATCACCATGGTGACACATATCAAAGCATTAATGGGAGGGAAGCAATCAAGCAGCTTCAGGGAATCAAAATTTATGGCTATTTTAGAGCGAGACTAAGCTAGATCCTCAGACAGTATAAATTCGCAGAGTGCCATGGCCACAGAGGCACTACACTGATTACACCAGCTAAGAATCTGTCCCCCAGCCTTTGTAGTGTTGCCTCTTTAGCTGAAAGTCTGCTACTGAGTCCACAGCAGTGAGCGGTCCCCAGAGCTTACAGTAAATGCTTCACATTCGGATTGGAATTGTGTAAAAGAATTTGTAGTTACAAAATAAAAATCTCCTCAAAATTGTTGTGAAATTTTAGGCATTCCGTGTGTGTGGGAATTGACAGCCTCCTGCTTGGGAGCTCTGTGATTCTGTGTGCGTATGCATATATAGACTCTCTAGAGACATGAGGAGATGAGGAAGAGTAGCTTGTAGTCATTGCTTTTGTGTGAGTGGTGGGGTTGTGGGGTCTCCGTTTCCTAGTAGATTTATTTCTCCTTCATGGGTGGGCTTGTTTCCTCCTATTTCTTGGGCTGGGAGGGGTCGGGTTTTTGTTTTGTTTTTTAAGGAATTTTTGCTTGGTTCTTTTGTTATTTGTTGTTGCAAACTGAAGTTAATGGACAATCTTCCACCCATAAAAATATTAAAGCAAAAATAAAGCATATACTGCGCTTATAGTTAATTTTCCAAAACGGTGACCAATAATTGCTTATAAAGGACATTCATTCATATCTCAGCTGTTTCCTGTTTGTTCTCCCCTCCCTACAAATGACCCCAAATAATTATGCTACTTCACTTACTGCCTTTTGGTCTTAAGCATGTAGTAGGGTTTTTTTTGTATTTGTGTTTGATTTTCAGCTAGTGCACTATCACAGTACGCCCAGAGCCACTTAAATGTTACACAGTTTCAATAAACAAATGCGCATCTAAGCCAGCAGTGAAGGCCAGATAAATTACAGGCTGTTGTCATTTGATCCTTGGCATCTAAGCCACAAACTCTGTAAAAGAGGGATTGTAATAGTTTCTTCTGACAGAAGGTCCATAACCTTAGATGTGTCCTCGTCAGAGGACGTTTGTTGTGAAGGGCTCTGCAGACCCCATAGTAGATATGGAAGAACAATTCAAGGACCTGCTCTGCGTCTGTGGTTCTTCAACAGCCTTAAAACGGCTCTGCTTCTAATAAATAATCTCTCGTGATCTGGGGATGGTGGACTATATCCAAGGCCAGATCTTTCCCCATGCTCAGCACAGACAGAACTGATGTAATTTCACTCCTTGCAAGCCATCTTCTAAGACTGTAACACTTACAAATGTGTGAAGGAAGGCCTGGCTCATGAAGAACCTCCACATCCAACGAGAGAAACTTTGAAGGACGCTGCTGAGGCATGAGGTATTACTCAAATATTGTTTTTGCTCCCTCTGACTATGAAAAGCTGTTCTCCTGCCATTATCTTTGCTCCTTCCCTCCCTCCTGCACTCCCACTGACTCTTTATGGCAGGGTTGCTGGCAGTTGGTTTCTTTATATTTATTTACAAAAAGAATTGAAGCATTTGTTTTGGAAATAGAGCCAAAGAGAATTCCAAAGCCTGTACAAACAGACAGAAGATAAAGACAAGGTCAGATGAATTTTGGGTCTGTCACCAGCCTTAACAAAACCAGAAGGGCAGCAACAGAGAACGGGAGTGAAAAAACTTACCTCATGGGGTCTGCTTGTCCTTAACCTCTCAGTGGCTGGGACTCTCTCCAGGGCAGAGTTCTTAAAATAAAATCAATTACTGAGACACAATCATTATGAATACTTTGCACTTCTCTTGCATCTTCCACCTGAGGATCTCACCATGCCTTACAAACTGGATCACTGGACTAAGCCTGGTAGGGCCCCTCTGAGGTGGGGTGGTAGAATTATCCCCATTTTGCAGGTGGAAGACTGAGAGGTAGAGGGCTCAGTCATGGCAGTGCCATGAGCCTGGTGAACTACATTGCTTCACAGGCTGCTCCTGGAGCAGCATAGCTGACTGTGACCCCACTGCTGCCCAGTGCATGCTGGGGGATGGGCAGGGTATGTGTGTGAAGCCAAGGCCTTGCTCACTCTCATGCCTCACTCATCTGCAGGAGAAGGGGAGCAGGGGCTTTGCAATGACTGCTTCCCCATCTCCTCGGGCTCCGACCATTGATTTAGGGAAGTGCCTCCCACCCCTCATATTCTCCAGTGGGGGGGCACAGAGCAGGCCCCGATCTGACCCAGAGAGTGTGACTTGCCCAAGGCCACGAGCTCTATCTGCAGTCCCGTCACAAAGCCACATTTGGGTCACGCCTAGAGTGGGTGAATGCAGGGCTTAAATTCTCCGATTATTTCCTGGGACTCGGGGCTTCTGCCCCGTGGGTTTGAAAATATTGACCAGAGCTCTGCTCTGGACAGCTCTGGTTGAGTTTAAGCCTATGCATGTACGGTCGTTGCTAGTTGGTTCTAGCATGGCTTCCCTGGCTGGTGTAGGCAGGTTTGTTTAGAAAACAATCCCTCCTGAGGTTCTTACTACCACAATGGGCCTAGGCTATCAGGTTCTGCCTAGGAACCGTACACCCTCCCTCCTCCAAGGACATTTCTGGCTCATAGAGAAAATGTTCGTGGGCCTGATTCTCCACGGCTTTGAATCTGACTGCACAAGCTGCATGGCAGTGAGAGGTGGGCCCCAGAAGGCTACCAGGGAAATAGGGCTAGCATCCTGGTAGCTAGGTCTGGCCTGGAGCTGGGGATTAGCCTGCATGAGCTTCCAGTGGAATACGAAAATACAGGGAAAGTTCTACCTACTGCCAAGAAAATTGTTCCTGCTTCGACTTCCTGGAAAACCAGACCACTCAAGATCACAGGGAACCCATTTCCCCCAAAGATACGTTGCCACAGCTGCATTAGAGTTAACATTTGAGGTTCCTTTTTAATCTTCTCTCTAGTTGCCAATCCCGTGCCACTCTATGAATGTCTCTTAGATCCACCAAAATCAAAGCCAGCTACTAAGCACTTATGAGCAACCATACCGAAGCACCTAAACGAGGCGATTATAACCAACGAGGAAAAGCTTGGTTTTAAACGTATGAGAAATACGATGTCCTTTTAATTTAAAACCCCTCCATGGGCTTTCAGGTCAGGCTGCCCTCTAATCCTGGTGCCCCCCGTCTAGCATAATTACCACCCTCTTTAAAAATCATCGGGGCTCGCGGCATCTAGCTTCAGAGATTCCAAGGCCAGAAGGGACCATTGTGATCACATAGTCAGACCTCCTGGAGAGCACAGGTTATAGACTAAGGATATGCACACCATTGTAGCTACAGTCATTCCTTTACACCCGAACAACCACTAATGCTGCACCAGCACAGACTGGGGCATACATTGGTGCTGCTGAAATTGGTACTAAAGCCAGCTGCACTGGGACATCATTCGGGGGTTGAGCCAGTGTCACTACATCATTGCAGGGTGGATTTCCTTAGTATACACCAGGGATCGGCAACCTTTGGTACACGGCCGATCGCGGCTCCCACTGGCCATGGTTTGCTGCTCCAGGCCAATGGGGGCTGCGGGAAGTGGCACGGGCCGAGGGATGTGCTGGTCACCGCTTCCCGCCAGTGGGAGCCGCAATTGACCGAACCTGCAAACGCGGCAGGTAAACAAACCGTCCCGGCCCACCAGGGTGCTTACCCTGGCGGGCCATGTGCCAAAGGTTGCCGATCCCTGGTGTAGATAGTATCCTAGTTGTAGAGTGGGCTCTGCAGCAAAGGCCGTGCTCATTCTCTTTCAGGGGCTGAGCTGGGATTGGGGTACATTCAGGTCAGGTCTACACAACGAGCACTTTACTGGCATAGGAATACCAGGTTACCATGCTGGCAAAGCACTGCTCGTGAGGACACAGCTATACCGGCGAAGCATCACTGTGTACTGGTACAGTGACACCACCCCCAGGAATAAAACAAGTGATACCAGTAGTAGTGCAGATCTGCCAGTATAACTGCATCTGCTCTAGAGACCTCTGCTTGTAGAACTATGCTGGGCCGGGAATCACACCACTTCACAGCTATGTCGGCAGAAGCCTGTAGTATGTCCCCGGCCTCAGGCTGTCAAGAGACACATTTCTGGGCTCTACTGGCCATTGGCACAGGCAGACTGGAGCCGGCCTGCGGGAAATGCGCCCACCTTCCCGTCCAGCTCTGGGGAGTTCTCTCCAGGCAGGTTTTGCAGGGATCTGGCGTCTCAGAGCTGGTGGGATGGCTGGGTTACTCCCGCACAAAGCTGGGGGTGGAAAATAGCAAAATGGGCCCCTTGGTGCTGTAATCTCCCCTTTCTGTGTGTGTGGGGTGTGTGTGTGTGTGTGGGGGGTAGCGGTAAGAATGGAGGTATCTGGCAGCGTGGCCCCAGTGAAGCACTGCTGCTGAAGAGTGAAGCATCTGGGGAGATGTCCATGAACTCTTGGGCTGCAGTTTCCAGGGGGCCTGAGCCCCTGGATAATTTCTAGGGCACATCGGGACCCGCACCCTGATGGAAGGACTGGACCATTAAGCTCACAGTGCTCCCTGTCCCCTCTCAGGGTTATTCCTGCAAAGGGGAGAATGGGGTCCTAATTGTTTTACATTCATTAATCACGCATAGTTGTTGGTGTCCCTGTAATATTGATCTTTGCTGATGCAACTGTGTGTCAAATCCACATGGGGGCGCCAGGAGCCCAAAGCTTTTAGTCCAACTATTCCTAAATCCATTTTTCAAAGGGAGATTACAAAATTAAAACATGGGAGCATTAAGCGTTGCAAGGGAAAGGCAGTCGTTCCTCCCACGTAATTGAAATCGCCCATTAACTCCCCTCAGGGTCCAGGGGAACCAGCTGAATGTCGGATAGGGTCTATGTTGCCCTCTGCAGCCCTTTAAAATACACTTACATGGGAAAAATCATGCAGCTGAAAATGATGTTTAAAAGACACATTTCTGTGATTTGATTGTTTGTGGCACCCCTCAAGAGCTGGCCTCAGTGGGGCAGCTGGGGACAGAGGAAAGACTAGCCCTCACTTCTTGACCCCACGCAGGTAGGCTACAAAGCACGTTGGTGCGACCTCAGAAGAGGGAAGGATGGGGATCTGATACACGTTCGCATGAGGGCTCCCTCTCCCTACGTAGTTCTGGTGTTTCTGTCCCCAGAGTATCCAAATAACAATGGTGGAACCTGAGATTGTCCCTCATGCCCTCTTGCTTTGGATTAGCAGGGTCATCTGCCCTGTCATTTAAGCCACGCTTCTCTCCTATCCCACTAGGATGAATCCATTTAAAAATCAAAACAATCACCTGTCCTCCTAGCTGAACGGAAGCATGAGCTCTGTCTCTCCAGAGAGATGGCAGCCATCCCAAAGCCAAACATTCTCTCCTGGGATTGGGAGAGGTGCCTGTCCCCATGGGAAGTTCTCCCTCCCCATTTCTGCTCCTTCCTTCACAGTCTGTGGGTTTGTTTTTCATTCCTTCTGCTCTCCCTGGCTCCATTTCCCATCCTCCTTTCTCACAGGAGTTTCTCTCTTTCCCCCCTCCCTGCTCCATTTCTCCCAATCTCGCCTAGACAGGACAATACGTGATTTCAAGTCAGCCATTAGAATCCACAACACAGGAGTGGGGCCTGCTCTGTGCTCCAAGAACTGTGCTGCGGGGAAAGTTTTCCTTCCACCTGAATTCTGGCTAGTACCCAGGCCTATCAAAACTGACGTCCCAATCCCATCTCCTGGAGAGCAGGGAGATGATGGTCATTGGCAGCTGAGTGCAGGGCGCACCCCAGCAAGAAGGCACAGAGGACAAGGAATGAAGAACCAGAGAAAGAAAAACATGATCCGTCATTGTGTGGGTGTGATTGATATCTCCTTGTAGGGATTTCTGAGGGGCTCATTCGGTGGCTGTTTCCTCAGCAGGACTCATCACTAGAATTGGTTGAAATGTGTAAATTTAAAGTTTTCTGTTATTTTATCAAAAAATTGGAAAGCAAAAAGTTTTCAGGAAAAGTTTACAGTTTTGGTAAAAGCTTTACCAAAGAACTGAACATTTGTACCAGAAATCGTTTTTTTTGAAAATTAAAACTTTTTGAAAATCAACGTTTCAGGTTTCTGTTTTACAATAAATGGGAAATTTCAACGAGAACCAAATAACCATAATTTCCCCCCCAAAGTTTTCTGCAAAAAAGTATATTTTGACCAGCTCTGGCCAGAATCCCTTCAAAACACACCCAAAGCTCTTGCTCACGGCGAATCATGATGGTGATTGCCCCCATAGCCACGGGTAGACATTCATCTGTCCTGCTTGGAGTGTGACCTTGCTCGTAGTCCTTGCAAGAAGAGGATGAAGTTTCCAGTGCTAACAAGGAATTATCCTGTTGCATCCTACCTAACTGTGAGTTCTTTGTGGCAAGGTCTGGTTCGGGGGCCTGGAGCACATGACTTATGAGGAGAGGCTGAGGGAACTGGGATTGTTTAGTCTGCAGAAGAGAAGAATGACAGGGGATTTCATAGTTGCTTTCAACCAGGGCCGGCTCTGGCTTTTTTGCCGCCCCAGGAAAAAAAGCCGCCGGCCGCCCCCCCGCACCCTGCGGAGCCCTGGGAAGAGGGCGGCGAGCCCCGGCGGGGGCTCCGCTCTCCCCCCGGCGGCTGGAGGGAGGGCGGCCGGAGCCCTGGGAGGAGGGCAGCGAGCCCAGGCGGGGACTCCGCTCTCCCCCCGGCCGCCGGGGGGAGGGCGTCCGGAGCCCTGGGAGGAGGGCGGCGAGCCCTGGCGGGGGCTCCGCTCTCCCCCCAGCGGCCAGAGCGCAGGAGGCAGGGCGGCGAGAGGGCGGCGAGCCCCAGCCAGGGCTTGCCGCTCTCCCCCCGGCGGCCGGGGGGAGGGCGCCGTGGGGGGGAGGGCGGCCAGAGTGCCGGGGGGAGGGCGGCGAGCCCAGCTGTGGCCCCGCTCTCCCTGGGGACCGGAGCGCCGCGCCGCCCCCCTCCAGGTGCTGCCCCAAGCACAAGCTTGGTGGGCTGGTGCCTGGAGCCGGCCCTGCTTTCAACTACCTGAAGGAGGGTTCCAAAGAGGATGGATCTAGACTGTTCTCAGTAGTGGCAGATGACAGAACAAGGAGTAATGGTCTCAAGTTGCAGTGGGGGAGGTTTAGGTTGGATATTAGGAAAAACTCTCTCACTAGGAGGATGGTGAAGCACTGGAATGGGGTACCTAGGGAGGTGGTGGAATCTCCTTCCTTGGAGGTTTTTAAGGTCAGGCTTGACAAAGCCCTGGCTGGGATGATTTAGTTGGGAATTGGTCCTGCTTTGAGCAGGGGGTTGGACTAGATGACCTCCTGAGGTCCCTTCCAGTCCTGATATTCTATGATTCTTTCTTAGGTATCTGCACAGCACTTTGCACAGTGGGGTCCTGACCCTAGACTGGGGTTCCTAGGTTCTATCGCGATACAAGTAATAAATCAACATCATTTCCTTTTCAATAGCTTACAAACATAGTGGTGCAAAGACACATCCACAGAGCTCAGGAACACCCTGCTGTATGATATGCCTGGAAGGCATCAGCCTTATCTTTTCTACCGGTGTGGCTCCATCTCTGGGCCCTGGTGCTACTAACCTGCCCCCTCCCCCTGTGACCTCTCCCTTTCCGACTCGCACTCCCTGGCTAAGGTGTTCTGGAGCCTGGGCTGCACGTGCCTCGAGGGAAGGTTAGAGTGAAGTGCACTGGGCAGCTTCACTGGAGTGTGAATTTCAGGATCTTGTTTGCATTCATTACACTCCCATTAAAAACTGGCTGGCTCAGCCCTGGGCAGGACTGGTCTGAATGTGCAGCTGATCCTCTGTCCCTGGCAGCCTCTGGGAACACACTCCTGGCTGTGCACCTCAGGAGTGCTCGCCGGGACACAGCCAGGCAAGGGACTCCCTGGCATCTGTCTCCTCCCAGCCCCGGGCTCGCTCTCTGCATTCTCGCTCTGCCGTTGGTTTCTACCTGGGTGGTTTGCAATGGCTGAGGATAAAACTTTCCGCTACGGACTCATAGTGCTGGGCTTCTTCCTGGTGATGATTGGGATGTTCATCATGAGCGTGGACAAGCCCCAGGTCTACATCACCTTTTGCACCCTGGGGGTTTTAACCATAGCAGTGGGGATCACCTGGAGCATGTGTCAGTGCTACCCCAAGGTAGGGCCGAGTCTCTTATCTGCGCTTTCTGGCACAGGGGGGATACGGGCGGGGGACTGCAAGGCATCTTTGGGAGCCAAAAACCATCCACAGGTGCTTAACGATAGTAGCTGATGGCTTAAATTCCGATTGAGACAGCTAGCTGCCCTGCTGAGGGATAGGTGGTGCAATGCTTAAAGCACCAGACCAGGAGACATGGGTCCTATTCCCATCTCTGCTACTGACTCACTGTGCAGCCATGGGCAAGTAATTTAACTGCTCCGTGCCTCAGTTTCCCCATCTGTAAAACGAGGATAGTGGTACTTACCCTTCGTTCCAAAGTGCTTTGAGACCCAGGAATGAAAAGTAATAAGTATTAGTATCCACTAGTAATGATTGTACAGTCATTGTCAGGCTTGGCCCAGCATTCCTTCTCTCCTTTGGCAGCTGATCTGTCACCAGTCAGTGCTTGTGGCTGGCTCTGGGATATTGCTGAGTGTATATGTCCCATTGACTAGCTGGCAATTTCTCCTGGGTGTGTAATGCATTGCTTCCCTCGAGAGGGGCTTGGGAGCATCAAGGGGCTTCGGAAGATGCCCTCTGCCACAGTCAGGCAATTCAGACTAACTTTCAAACAGGCATTTAAAAGTTACCATAACTTTGGGTTGGTTTCAAAAAGAATACATGAAATAACTGTGAGTGGAGCAGGGAAGAGAGGACAGACACTTCTTCTGCCTTACTTTCTCCACCTGGCCCACGGCACCTCCAGTTATCTCTGTGCATGGGGAGCAGACACTTTGCCACTGTCCACGGAAGGGGTTAGGGGGATTACTTCTAATTGGTGTTACAAAACTGTATACCCTTCCATCTGTTCAAAGTGCTCCTTAATACCGAGGAAATGCCCCATAAGGACACACACACACTGTTTTTCTATCCCCAAAGAGCCTGCTTTCTGCCAGGTTTGGCTTTAACCCTTAGGATGCTAAGACAGCTGAGGAGGCTGGCTGCCATTTCCGGAGAGTTACAGGTGCAACAGGCACAGGGGAAGCTGGACAGGGTGTCTTTCTTTTCTCTGATCCAGGGATAAAACCCCGTCAGGCTTTACTGAAAGCAGTGCCGACTTTCACCGGGCAGTGCAGTGAATCCCTGTTACTAATGAAAGAAGGAATCATTTAAAAGAAACTATCCTGTGTGTCCCAAGCCCTTTGCTATACCTCTCAGTGACAGCTGCAGTGTAAATCATTGCTGTGAAATGATGAACAGGAATCAAAGAATGAAGAAAGCCTTGATTCATTTCTCAGGGTCGCGGTTTGACCCCCAAAATCCACCTTGATAAGGATAAGGAGAGAGCCCCTTCCCCAACTTTCAGCCGGTGTCTTCACTGTCTGCTTTCCAAAGGGTTCCTTTTGCCTTCACAGGACTCTTGAAACAAGTTCTTTTGGGAGACACGTAACAGAGGGGCAGGCTGGTGCAGCAGAAATGTTTTCACGCAAGCAGCTTATTGAACAGATTCACGACACCGTGAAAGAAATTTGTAGAGTAGGGGAAGAACTGATCTTTTGCCTAAGGAACAACACAGCTGTGTAAGTGAAAGGTACAGGAGACAGCCAGGAAGGTGCTGGGAGGAGGAAGCGTTTACTTATTGCTCATCCATGGCTGATAGGTTTATATAAAGTTGTTTTAAATTCAGTTTAGATTAAGGGAAAAAGAACCCCTAGACCCTGTTGAATCCATACCCAATCCCCAACCCTTTGACTTAGGTGGGTCATTAAAACCCCTTTCGGAAAATCTCCTGGTTAAAGAATGTTGATAGCGCAGTAAAACAATTTAACTCCCATCCTCTGAAGAAACATCAATCCAAGAACACTATTTTCCCACTGGAAACAAGACATTAGCTCTAGGGTTATGGCTGTAGTCTAGAGTCCCTGAGCGATGCAGGGATACCGACCAAACTCCTGGTGTAGACAGCACGATGTCGACAGGAGGGCTTCTCCTGTCAATGTAGCTACCACCTCTTGCGGCGGTGGAGTACGGACAGCGACGGGAGGTCTCCTGTTGGCGTAGGTAACATCTGCACTGAGCAGTACAGCAATGCCACTGCAGCACTGTATGTGTAGATAATCCCTCAGTGACGCAGTAGATCGGGGCCTATGACAGTGCATGTTGAGACACAGCGGGGGGGGGGGGAGGGGGGGCAGAACTGGAGGTTATAGCACAATGAGCTGAAGGGTTCACCTGTGACAAGGATCCGTCTGCAGAATTTTGTATTATACGGTGTCTTTAATTGCTGGCAATTAGGCCTTTTTAGTGTCACCGAGAGAGAGCTGTAAGCTACAGAGTTTGGATCTCGATCCAGACTTCCTGAAGGTTGGGGCGGGGGGGTGGAGGGGTTGGCTCTGGGGCTTTGGTTTGGCCCAGAATAGCGATAATGGCCAGCCATGAAGTTTAGAACTAGATCCAGTCCTCAGAGTCTGTAGGGGCATGGATTGGGAATGCTGGGAATCCGACCCATTGGGCCCATCCTTTCCCAGCTGATGTCTCCATTTCGGGACCACAGCCTCTGGGCTGCAATAACCCTTTCAAACATCCATTCCTCTCTGGGAAGAATCCTGCCTCTCATCCCCCAGAGCTCTGGCCACCAAACATGGCTCCTGGAGGGAGGGTAAAAGCTGTGGAGCCCCCAGCTTCTCCTCAGACTGAAGTCCATGATGAAGCTCTGACTCCCTTGAAGGGCCCCTTTGGGGAATGGCCTGCCTGTCTCTGAAGGGGCCTGCCTCCCCTCAAGATCTGCCATCGTTTCTGATGGTGCTGAGGGTGCCCAAGCTGCTGCTGGGATTTGTGCTTCAGAGCCTGCAGGGCCACCAGTTGGCCCAGTACAAGCACGCTCTCAGTTCCATTTGGAACGAGTTGGCATTTCTCTACCTCCTCTGTGCCTCAGAAGGCAGGACGCCCATTGTCATCCAGCAGGATGGCAGGACTGAGCACTCTATTGGTGACATAATTAAGTCCCCACCCAGCCAGGCTTGAGGTTCTGAGCATGCTGCATGGACCACTGAACCCTCCGGACCTTTCACGACTGAGCCCCTGTTGTGGTTCTTCTTATCAGCGGAGTTTCCTGGCCAGGGGAGCAGCGTGCATATTGTCTGTTCTTTGTAAATGTGAGCTGGGGGCTTAGATACCTCTTCCTTGGCAGTGTTTTGGATGTAAAAATACCTACTTTAAGTGCCAATGAAGTGTGATGTCACCGCTGGGAAGGAGTTAATGATAGCCCCCCGCCAGGGAAAACCTCCTCCTCCACTGCAGGAGATTCACCCTCTTTGTTCACATTCAGAGGAATGATTCATCCCTCTTTTTTTCCTCCCCCCAGATAACGTTTGTCCCCATGGAGACGGAGTCCGAGAAGTTCCTGTCACGCAAGCCTGCTGTTTCGATAGAAAATGAAATTCCGGAGAAGAGCTGGTATGTTGGAAAGACCCCAGGCTCCCAGCCTCAGCTCAACAGTTTGCAATCTGGTTTTTAATGAGCGCCTGAGCTTGTACACAAGGTTATCTGTGTGCCTCCGGGGACGAGGGCAGGGTCTGAAAACCCTGGCACGAGGGAAGGCTAAAAATATTTCATCTAAAAAAAATTAAAAAAAATAGTAAGCTGGGGGGGGGGGGGAAGCAGCAGCTTGTCCTGGGACTGAGGGCTCCGTTTCCATGTTCTTTCAACCCTTGACTACATCACTTCTCTCTGATGAGGCTGCCAACAGTGGTGTGGAGGAAGGGAGGGTGGTGTGACCTGAGCCTGCAGTCCTTTCCCAGCTAGACATCCCACTGATTTCAGGCCTTTCCCAGGCAAAATCCCCCACTGAAGTCCTTCTCTGCTGTTCTGATGGTGGGCCTATTCTAGTGCCTGTTGAGTGAGTGCCAAATCCTGCAGTCCTTTCCTAGCCAACCCCCCACTGAGCCCCCACGTCAAACTGCCATCAACAGCAGCGGGGACGTACTGCAGGCTCTCTCAGTAGGAACTAGACTAAGACCAATAGTTAACGTCAATGCCTCTCAGCTGGGGGTGACTGTTGGTCACTACAGGCAGGCTCCAAACCTCCCCACTGTCTGGGGAGTTCAGATGTGGGGATCTGGGTGTGGCCCCTCTCTAATACAAATCTGCTCGATGTGACACGAACATGCTGCTCTTCCCTTTTGTGGCATTTTATTCGTTTCCTTCTCAGCTAGCGATAAAATTCCTGTGTCTAACCAGAAACTATTGGAATCCAGTTAAATGGCAGAATTTAATAGCGTCCCTTCCCCTCTTTTTCCCTCACCCCAGCTCCCAGACTCCCTACACCAGCCAGGAAGAAGCTAATGTCTATGAGAAAAGCCTGCCATCTTATGAACAGATCCAGAGGAAAGCAAAGGGCTCTATGGAGTGTCTGGGGATTCAAATGACCCCGCTCCTAGGTGACTGTGAGCTCAAGACAAGAGGATGTCCCCATCCCTTTGTACAGGCCAAGGCTGAGGTCCACAGGATCTCAGAGAACAATGGAGAAACCTACAGAGATCCAGCAACCCACGTGGTCACAGCAACCATCAGCAGGTAGGTGACCTTGAGGATCTGCTATAGAGCAATCCAAAGGGCAGTAAAGTTGCACTTATGGAGGTTCCCACATTACAGTCATAACAATAGACAAAAAATAGGCAGCAGATACGGTGATCAAATCCTTCCAGCTAGATACATCTAACCGGAACATGCCTCCTGAGCTGCTGGATGCACCAGGTACCCGTAAGCTCTTTGGGCGAGGGACTGTCTCTTTCTATGGGCATGTCTACACTGGGAAAAAATAACCCATGGCGCCGAGTCTCAGAACCTCGGGCTTGTGTTACAAACAGCAGTGTAGGTGTTCAGACTCAGGCTGGAGCTCTAGCTCCGAGTCCCTCCCCCCCTCGCCAGGTTTCAGAGCCCGGGCTCCAGCCTGAACTCAAAACACCGACCCTGCTGTTTGTAGCCCTGGTGTGTGAGCCCGGATCCAGACCTCATGTGGGCATCCTGGGAGCGATTGCAATGTAAACAGCAGCAATGCAGGTAGGAAACAGTGCAATCCAGTGCAGGTAGGGTGCACGGCTGTGATGCTGGATGTTCTGGGCACATCCCAGGCCCATCAGGAGACTAGTGACATGTGACAGCAGCACAGCACGGGAGGTGGAGGTTCAGCAGCGAAAGGGTTATGGCAACTGGCTTCCTGCTTAACTGCTGTGGTTGTGAAGCCAGAGAGCTGCATGGGCCAGCAGGAACACGGTGCCTGGTGACTGGCAAACATCTCTGCAGGCAAATGATGGGGCGTGAACTTGCTTGTCAGACGCTTCACACAGAGTTAAACATTTTAATATACAAAAGTTAAGAGGGAAGGTACTGTACATCTGGGGTCAGGCTTGGGTTATGAGGGATTACAGGTAGCGGTTGTAAGGATGAAGAGATACATACATATCACATAACCAGCATAGACCCAGATTGGGGTGCGGGATTTTTTAGAGCATCAGTGGATAAGGGGGCTTGGGTACGCCACCCATGGAATGTATTAAGAGTCCAAGTCAGTATCGGTGTAGTGAATAAGTACATGGGTGGGGTGCGTCCCTTGGTTCGTCAGGGAAAGAAGTGGGTTATTTCCTTGGTCGGCGGTCTTGATTACTCAATGTGGTATTGACGGTGTCCTGTGAGGTGTTCCATAATTTAGGACACTCTGAGTTCACATGAGCCTAACGAGGTGCTGCAGCTTTCTCTCCTCTCCCAAACACAATTCAAGGCCAATGCAACAGGCTTTCTCTAGCCCCTTATATGAAAAACACAGCCCGGCCTCATGAGAACCTGAGCCAGCACCCACTGAAGTCAAAGGAAGGGGTGTTTTTTTGGAAAGGGGAAGGTTTTCCAAATGCACCAAGGACAATTGGGCAGCCAAGTCCCCCTTTGTGCCTTTGAAAATCACCCCCTGCACGATTAACTGCAGGATTCCGGCCTTTCCTAACCTTCCTGGGGGGTTGCAGGGGTTCATTTCCCTGCTTTAAAGCAAAAATAGGTCATTATTTCCCAAACCCTGATTGCCAATAGGGTTTGGGCCCCTTAGCATCCGAGCTGGGTCCTACATAGGGGTCCATAATGGCAGACCCCTGGATCACAGGGGCTCACAGGTGTTGAATATTATTTCAGTGCATATGTTCATTGAAATCATCATTAGACTGAACTCTGACTCTAGCTCCCCCTCTTGCAGTAATCAGAATTTAGATAATATTGATGATTAAAATTATGTTCTCTTTGGGAACTTTTAATCAAAGTTTGGCAAACTATTGTTTGCTTTTTTATCCAAATTATTTGTGGCAGACTGGATCAAATCACTTCCAAAATTTGATTAGGGAAGGCAACTTCCTTACACGGTTATATGTCTCAATAAACAAATGTCATTCCTCAGAGTAAATCCATGTTCCCAGTTCAGAGTTTCAGGCAAAGAGAGACCTAACTACTTCTTCATTTAAAGACTTCAAGCAAGGCGTACAGATGCCATGGTGATGGGCTCAGTGTAAGTAGCTGGATTAGAATGGTCAGAACAATAAATCCTGTCGATCCCTAAACTGCTTTACAAACGCTACTAACCGATTGTATGAACTATTGATGTAGGAATCAGTTGCCACACCCCCTTGCTGGAATGCGGCCATCTCTGGGGTAGAACATGGTGGCTTTTTAACGTGTCCATAAGCAACACCATTCAACTGTTTAGGATGAGAGGTGAAGAGTATCTTAGCCAATTGAAATGACATGGGGAGGTTAACTGGGTCATTGCCTTCTGCCTAAGTGACATGCCCTTGGTCTGCTTAACTATTTCTGGATAATCAGTTAGTGGCTCACAGCAGGTCTGTCTACTGGGTGATGAAAGGAGCTCTGAGCTCTCTATTCTCCATGAACCACTGGCAGGAGAGCCACCGGAGTCTGATTATGCCTGTGCCAGGATTTACAGCAAGGAGACTGTCAAAGGACACCGTGAACTGTGCAAGTTCTCCTTGGAAGCTGCTGCACAGCAGATGAAGGAGAGGAGGAGGGATGGGCAGGTGGGGTCTTCTGAAGGTACCAAAATGGAGAGATTGGGCTCCCTATGTGTACAGTGTCAGAGCCTCACCTGACTAGTGGCAGCTGAGATCCACAATGGGGAGGGGAAATAAACAGAACAACATCATTATGAAAACCAGGCACAAGTCAGCTAGTGAAAGGAACACCATGAACCCAGCGAGCATCTGCTCAGCTTGATTTACTGTAAACCCCATGGACAAAAACACAAAACAGGGAAACAACTGCACAGAAACCAGCCAGTAAATGAATCCGTGCCCTTCAATGTACCTTTATGCCATTTTCAGCCCATCAGAGAGGTCCCACAGTGCAGCGCCGCTGGCTTCCTTCCCGGAGGACACTGACCTTCCCTCTTCTGAGGGATCCACCTCCAGCAGCCCGTTTCTGGGGGGATCCACCAACTCACTGAGGAATCCGCTCCCATCACAGGGGCACATCCAGAAGCCCAGGTCTGAGCTTCCTCGCTATGAAGATTTTGCCCTGATTGATTCACCGCTGGCAGAAGGGTGGCGTCCAAGCCAGGAGCAAACACCAGCCCTACCCCAGAACTACTTGTCTGGGGCTGCCTCGGCAAGACAGTTTGCATTGGTCTCAGGTCCTGGCTCAAAGGCAGCAGAGTCAGGAGGGAGACAGAGTGTGGAAGAGGATGACATGTATTATGGGTTAAAAGAGGGGCCAGAGAATTTACTGATAGTGGATGATTTTGTCTTTGAGCCAGACACCTAACCCTGGAGAGGGGAAAGTGACCGTCAGAGACAGGCCCAGGTTGCAGAGCTCAAGTGCTTCTCAGTATCCCCAATGCCTCGCAGATCAGCCCTGCTCAGACGGGGGGTTGGGGGCAACTTGCTGGGAGGCCACAGCCAGCTGCAGGGTTTGTGGCTGTTCGGTCGGGTCCTGGCTCCTGGGAATGCGCTGGTTTGTAGGGGGAAGATAGGATGTTTGGAACATTAAAACAAGGTCTGATTCATTACTGAAAACACAGCCTGTCTCCCAATCATCTGTAGAACACGACAGTTTGGAGAGCTTTCGGAGAGCAGTGAATGCCCCACGGGCCAGTACTCTGCATTCACTTCCCCCTCTCCTGTACAAATTTAGCGGCTGGCACACCTGACATGGAGGCTGCAATCCTCCATGCCGTGGGTACTGGGAGTCCATTGGCATCAATTAACAGGCCTCCTCCCTGCACCCACGGAGCCATGTTTTAAAGGGGGATATGTCGTTTGGGCCCATAAAACATGCACCTGTAATTTTGTTCCCAAGCCCCAGCCAGTTGCACTACAACGCTCAGAATCCGGGCACCAGTCTGTTTGGGCCCACCGCTCGTTCTTTGGGCCCTGAGTTAATGGGAACAAATGTTACGGGTATCCAACCAAACGGGCGGCCAGGGCTCAGGCAGGCTGAAAATGTAAACTCTGATGTCCAAGAAAGAACGCAATGGTTTTTTCGTTTGCCCAATGAAAATAATTAGGTAAATAAGGTACTCAGAAAAGTGGGCCCTTACTCCAGGCAGGGTTATCCAGGCCTACAAGTGGCTGATCACCTGGACGTTGCGGGGTGGAATATGGGTCCCTGGTATTACCTGTGATAGTCCAGGTCTGTGCTGCCTAGGCACTGGGGAGCCGTTGTCTCTGCATATCCCCAAGAGGCTTCCCAGCAAGGGGGGAGGGATAGCTCAGTGGTTTGATCATTGGCCTACTAAACCCAGGGTTGTGAGTTCAATCTTTGAGGGGGCCACTTAGGGATCTGGGGCAAAATCAGTACTTGGTCCTGCTAGTGAAGGCAGGGGGCTGGACTCGATGACCTTTTAAGGTCCCTTCCAGTTCTAGGAGATAGGATATCTCCATAAATTTAAGATCTGTGGATTTGGCCGGCGTCAGTCTCCATAATCCAAATCTCTTCCCCAAGAGCATTCAGTGCAAGTACCATCTGGAGACAGGAAACCCTGAGCCCCTCATGCAGGTTTTTCTGTAGAAGGCAGCAATCTAGGGTGCGGTCATGCTGCACCATGCAAACTATGGCCCAGATACTGCAAAGGTTTACACGTATTTGGCTTTCAGCCTGGGAGCAGTCCCATTGTCTTGACAAGGACTGTCACTGCGAACAGAGTTCAGCACATGCATGAGCCTTGGCAGGATCAGGGCCAGATCATGTGCTTAGGAAGGGAGGAGGAGACTAACTTCTCTGATTGAGACAGCAGGACTAGTTTCTAGGTAGGCAAAGTGTATGCACCCCTGGTGGACTTCACAAAGCATAGATGTGTCAAAGCTTTTTTCTAATCATAAAAGCCCCCCAGAATTCAATTAGTACCAATACGAGGGATCCTGAATGCTATTTTGCTGTAGTTTCCAGGTTAAAAGGCACTTCAGCGGAGAACGTCCCGCTCCTTAACTCCTCACCTCCACTGGCGGCCGCGATGTGGGGGGAGGAGTTCTTTAGGTGAGAGGCAATCAAGCAGAATGCAGCTCACGTGCGGTCAGCTCCTTGCCTCCGAGGAACCACTTCATGCGCCGACAGATGCCTCGTGGGGTCAGCGGGGCAGAAAATCTGGAGTGACTAATGTCAATTTCAGGATCCTGCAGCTGCTGAACTCCTTTGCTTGTCAGTTTGCCTCCTGGTGCTGGGAAAGGAAGCCAAGCGGACAGCAAGCCATGGAGCAAGCCAGCAGCAGCTGTGTGAAATTGACAATGAGTGGCAAAACAATTGCCAGCCATGTGACTCCTAACTAGGCCATCTGCAAACCGGGTCATTTATTCAGGACCCCAACCGTGCACCTCTGTTTGAAAACCTGGGCCCTCATAGTTGTAAAGGGCCACATAGGTCTGTGGCCTGAAGTTGAATGATACAGTGAGGATGGTGTTGCAGGTTCTATCCCATTAACATCTGGTTTCATGTTATCAGGTGAATACGTTGTGTGCAATTGGAGTTTTCCACAAGAGCTAAGTGCAGAGTCTCCTTGATCTGCCTTTGAGCAAAGGGCCATGTCACACACGGTTACTTGGCTTTCATTCAACAGGAGGGTACACTTAAGCACTAGGCTGGTGCTGCACAAGGCCACTCACACTTCAGGCCATTGGAATTAAAGATCTGTACAGGTTATTTCTAAGGGGCGCTGGGGGATTTGAGAGTGGCTGTGTCTCATATATTGGGTCTTGCATTTATGTTTTTCACAGGCTTTTTAATGGAAAGGGAGCCCTTGATGTCAAACTAATGTGTTATTTGGTTTTCTTATGATATAGCAAGATAGAGGAAATACCATGAGAAGACCAAATCTCACCACTTGTTAGCTCCAGAACTGGCTCTCTGAGGTATTAAATAGCCTACAGAAGACACATACAGAAGTGGATTTCTCCAAATGCTGCTGTTCGCAGCTGTGGGCGACAGGGGGGTCTTGCAGAGTTCCAATTTCCCACTGAGACTTGGGGGTACAGAGTAAGTGTTCTCCCTTCAGGCCTGATCCCCACTGCCTCACACGTTAGCTGGTCATTTACACCTGAATAAAGTGGTTGCCAATGCTACTGAATCGTAATTCCTTACTCACACACGTGCGAAGGGCTGCCAGGAGTACTAGACAGTGACTATACAAGGTGCAAGGCAGGTCCTGGCATGGGACTAAAAATTAACCCAAAGCAGAGCCCTGAATCCACCCAGCCCCCCAACCCGCGAAAGTTCAGATCCCATTCTGGATTGGAGGCATCTTGTGACTTGGGCCTCTCTCTAAAATGGACAGGGACCCCATGGGATAGAGAGGGAGGGATTCACTGTCACCCACAAAGTCTTTCATTGGGACTGATTGGTAACAATCACAAGCTACTTAAGCAACTGGATGGCTCACATAACACCCCTCAGCAATATGCCCCTGGTTCTGATCTGGCTCCTGTTGGTAGAAGGTTGTTCCCATCTGAAGAATATTGGGTCACGCCTGTGAGATGAATTGGTGGTCTCTCTCCAGTCAGCACTGTGGAGGTGCCTGCAGCAGAACCACCGGTGATTTTTAGCTGGTGGTCTCTCTCCAGTCAGCACTGTGGAGGTGCCTGCAGCAGAACCACCGGTGATTTTTAGCTGGTGGTCTCTCTCTCCAGTCAGCACTGTGGAGGTGCCTGCAGCAGAACCACCGGTGATTTTTAGCTCATTAGATAGGCGAGTTGGCCTTTCATTCCCTGACCTCCCTCTCGGGTATGGATCTTCCAGGGCAGAGCAGAGGCAACCCAGGCTGTTTTCTTTGGCTCAGTCACATCCCATGACTCCTAGTTAAACCATTGGACTGTCTGAACAATTCCTCTGGTCTGGTGGTGGTAACACCCTTCATGGACCTCCTGTTGGAGCGGTTGTACTGTGCATCAATAATGAAAGAGTGGATGGAGTGAGGAATGGGGGGTGGGGGGGAGAATTGTTCCACTGTGGATAAACACTGTAATAGTCATTGGGCATGAGAGACTGGGAATAACTCTGGGGTCCAGAGTTTCAAGCACACACCTGGGAGATTGAAGACCCCAGAGCCACCCCCCGCTGCTCCAACCATTCTTTCATAGTTTAATCCAGAGAGCAACAGCTTCAACAGGTGAATCGGAGTATCCCAGAGCTCAGTGGTTGGAGCACTCTCCCAAGAAGTGGGAGATCCCTGTTCAAATCTTTGCTTCCTCCTCTCTGCTAGGCAGGGGGCAACTGAACCTGGGTCTCCCACATCCCAGGCAAGTGCACTAGCCCCTGGGCAGCACCCGCCCCTTCCTGGAATGGATCCCAACCCAGTAGGCAGTCTCAGAGGATGCCTACCAGATGGGGTCCTGCATGCAACGTAGGACGCCAAATGCCTGTCTCTCTCCAGTTCATGAATTGCTGTGGGGCTAAGTTGGGAGATGGGTGTCCAGATGCCTAGAGTGAGGCAGCAGCAGAACATGGGCACCAAGAGAATTGGGGCTCTGAAAAATGGAGATGCTGAGGGAGTTTAGGCACCTACAGGATTCAGCACCAGATTTGTGGATTGGCTACAAAGCTGGGACGTAGGCAACCAAACCCAAGACTTCAGTGCCTACGACTTGAGTTGAGGCACTTAAAGTTCTTTTGTGGATCCCACCTTATCTCAATAGGAAGCATTTGGTTTAAGTCATTTTGTCAGAGAAAGGCCTTGGCACCAGAAGAGATGAAAACATAATTGCTTTTAAAGTCTTGTTTACAATAAATAGAGACACCCAACCCAATGGGAGCTATGACCTGTACACGCCCTTCAGAGTCCTGCCTGGAACTCTGGACAAGTCACAGAGACTCACCTTACCGACAGCATATTGGGCATGACACAGCTTCCATATGAGGAGAGATTAAAAAGACTGGGACTGTTCAGCTTAGGAAGAAAAAGAAAAAAAACAAAACAAAAAAAACAAAGGAGAACGATGATAGAGATCTATAAAATCATGACTGGTGTGGAGAAAGTGAATAAGAAAGTGTTATTTACCCCTTCACACAACACAAGAACCAGGGGTCACCCAATGAAATTAATGGCAGCAGGTTTAAAGACAAACAAAAGGAAGTATTTCTTCACACAATGCACACTCAGCCTGTGGAACTCGTTGCCAGGGGATTTTGTCAAGGTCAAAAGTATAACTGGGTTCAAAAAAGGAACTAGATAAATTCATGGAGGGTAGGTCCATCAGTGACTCTTAGCCAAGTTGGTCAGGGACACAACCCCATGCTTTGAGTGTCCCTAACCTTCTGACTGCCAGAAGCTGAGATTGGATGACAGGGGATGGATCAGCTCGATAAATTGCCCTGTTCTGTTCATTCCCTCTGAAGCATCTGGCACTGTTCATTGTCAGAAGACAGGAGACTGGACTAGATGGACCATTGGGCTGACACAGTATGGCCATTCTTATGATGTTTCTGCTCTTGTCCCTCCATTTGAAGTATATTCAAAAATACCATGGCCAAAGTTTTCAGAGATGACTAGTGATTCTGAGATCACAGTTTTTGGATAAGACACCTTCCAGGTCCTGCCTGTCACAGGATGGGTTTTCAGCCCTTTCTGAAAGCCAGCACCCTTTTTCGCAGCTCAAGTCAATCACCCAATATCAAGACATCAAAACCACTGGTTATTTTTGAAACTTACTGGTTTAGCGTCGTTGCCAGGGTGCTGGAATGGGGGTGGGGTGGGGGTTGGATGAGGAGAGGGAAAAGGGCGGGAGGCCAGGGCCCCATCATTTTTTACAGGCTGTAAGGGTGAGTGACATGGGAGAGAGGGCAGAGAGGAAACAGAAGGGCCTCAGTGGGAGTGGGGAGGGGAAGAGGCGGCGGTGGTCCCCTGACTTTTAGGGAGCTTCTGATGCTCTGGGGCAGATGTCAGCGCATCCGAGGGAGTTTGGGGAAAAGTTGATTTACACAAATCATGTATAGAACATTCCCCTTCAGTGGTATATGGTTTATTAGGATGGGACCTTTCCAATCTCATTCAATGGGAAACAGCCTCTTTTTTGGCATTACTGTTCTATCCCTTGGGACCGACCTTCCCAGGGAACACTGTTGGTTTAGGATATTGCTCTTTCTAACCCATGTTCGACTAATGGTCTCAAGTTGCAGTGGGGGAGGTTTAGGTTGGATATTAGGAAAAACTCTCACTAGGAGGATGGTGAAGCACTGGAATGGGTTACCTAGGGAGGTGGTGGAATCTCCTTCCTTAGAGGTTTTTAAGGCCCGGCTTGACAAAGCCCTGGCTGGGATGATTTAGTTGGGGATTGGTCCTGCTTTGAGCAGGTGGTTGGACTAGATGACCTCCTGAGGTCCCTTACAGCCCTGATATTCTAGGATTCTATGTTAGCTCTACAGGACGCTGCACAGTTCTCTGTCTCTGGGGACCATGCAATTTCCTCTAGAGTGGGCGGGACTCAGGGCCACCCTGGTTAAGTGGCTTCTTCTGTGTTTGATTTGAAGTTGAGCTGTGGTAAGTGAATCCTCCAAGGCCCACATGCAGGATCAGATCCCAGAACTAGCACATCAGGCCTTTCAAATCCCCACCTTAAGACCTACTCCCATCGTGGTCCCTATGGCGACTTGACACCTGCCAATGGCCAGGCAGTCTGCCATGGTTATTTCCTGTTTACGTAGAGCAAACAGGAATGGACGGTCCTTTCAGCCTTGCCAACTCTGCACACCACTCCATCTGTACGTAAACCCTCACCCGCCCCTCTCCCAGTTCTCTTCCGCCTACCTCCCACTAGCTGTTACTCACTTGTATCCTAGGCTGTGAACTCTGTGGGGCAGGGCCTGCCTGCCTTCGCCTAGGTGTTCATACAGCATCTAGCACAATGGGACTGACGGTCATACAAAAAATAAACTTTGATCCATGCGCACTTTCGTCCTGCATAGAACCAGAGACACTGGAAGGCAAAAACCAAGGTCAAAGATTGAGGTGAAATCCCGACCCCATTGAAGTCAGTGGCAAAACTCCCACAGGGCTAGGCTTTCACCCACTGTTTATATATTTACGGCTGACACTGCTGTGATAAAGGTGGGGAGTAAAGAGGAAAGTGTTTCCTAAATACTGCAGGCAGGGCACATGCTGCTGTCCACAAGGAAACAATTATTCCAACTGTTTACACTTGGCTGGCTATTTTCCCAATCCCTTGAACTGCCATCTACGTTCTAGAACAGTGGTTCCCAAACTGGGGTTCATGAACCCCTGGGGGGGGTTTGTGAAATGTTACAGGAGGTTCTCGGGGAAAAATTCCCTAATGGTGGACAGAGCTGTCCCTAGGGACCCCGGGCAGCACGGGGCCAGCATCCCGGAGCCCCTAGACTTCCAGGAGCTAAGCAGATCAAAGTAAGCACATCTATCACACTGAGGAGATTTAAACTTCAAGACTCCTTATAAGAAATGGAAAGGGAGGTGGATATTTTTTGCTGTTTTTAAAATTAACTAGGCAGCTAGTATTGTTTTTAAAAGTATTATGAAGAACGAGTTTAAGCTTTGTTGTAATGTGTGTTTGCTTGAACTGCTCAAGGCCTGAATGCTTGTATAAGAGGAACTCTTTGAGTTGGCTTCTTAGATGCCTTCATGCTGTTTCACATCTGATATTTCTTGATGAAACATAGGAGCCTTGTCTTATAACAAGCTTATTCAAAGTGATGCAAGCTACAAAAGTGAGATCTTGGAAGAGTGTTGCCGCTTTCATAATGTAATAAAAATACTGGAATGATAAATAATTAATAATAGTGTGTAATAAGCATGTCATTAAAAAAATTTGTATTTCCAAGATCACTGCTTTTATAATTTATACTCAGGTAAAGGAGAAAATCCCTGGAAATATTCATTTTTTAGGAGGGGGTTCGCGAGACTTAACACTTTGGTGAAAGGGGTTCACAGGTTGTTAAAGTTTGGGAACCACGGTTCTAGAATGACCGTTCTTTGGATCCTCCAGAATTAGCCTGGTACTTAGCTCCTCTTCTGTCTCTTCTTGACTCGTCGCACTCTGAGGGCAAACGCTCCTTTGAGACCCTTTCCCTTTCCACACAGCTCCCTCCATTTCTCCCTCAAACCTTCGCTTCCTCTCGCTCTGTTTCTATGTGGCATTCTGAGTCTGCCACACACGACAGATAGCACATGGGCCATTGGTTAAACCAGTGGGGTCACATCAAGGGTGAGCTATCTCCACACTGCGGGGAAGGGGCTGGTCTGTTTAGGATATTACCGCTGGCTTTATCTTTTCATTATTTGTCAGAGAGCTGGCCCAAGGGACAGCTGGGAACAGGGCACAAGTAGATTAGGGGCAAAACTCTGACCCGTGTTATAGGTTGACTTCAGTGGGGTGGCCAGGATGTTACAGGGGGTAGGATACAGCCCTA
The DNA here is from genome assembly GCF_013100865.1 of Trachemys scripta elegans. NCBI lineage: Eukaryota > Metazoa > Chordata > Testudines > Emydidae > Trachemys > Trachemys scripta. The sequence goes on along the minus strand of NC_048305.1, from coordinate 96,172,304 downwards.
CATCTCCACTTCAAATTCAGCTTTGGACAGTAGGTGGTGAAAGCTATTGGCCTTGCATAGCTATTTGGTCTCACGTAAAATGAGTTCTCTTTAGATTCATACACGGAACCCCGTCACCATCGCACCTGAGTTGGTCATTTCAGTCCATCTTCCAGCAAGCGTCAGCTACAATCGCCATGGCTGACAGTCTCAGCAGAGACTTGGGAGCACAGAGACGGGGCTATCCCCTCGCTCCAAGAGGTGGCCCCTTCAGCTCAGGGTTCAGGCACATCAGGAAGGCAGCTGCATTGACAGAGCTCAGACGCCAAGTCTGTCCGTGCAGCATCTTCTGTGCACACGAACCACTACCAGACAGCCCCGGTGAGGTAATTCCTCAGGGAACGAAGCTGACATTAGTCTGAGTCTGAACTACTCTGCTATTACCAGAGGTTAAACATTGTAGGAAGAGAGACATTCCTGCATGAAATTAAAAACTGTACAAAGCAGAAAGCCAAAACGTCGGCTGTACGTGTCAGCTGGGCACGGTCCTAGGAAATAACCTTGACGTGGTGCTGGGGGAGGACAAGGGAGCTAAAGAACCCACAAAAATGGCTAGCAATGACTATCTTCACCAGGGAAGAAATGAAAACCCAACATGTTCCGATGAGCAACTCATGTGCACCCCAGGTACTGTAAAGCACCCCCTCTGGCTGGACGGCCTGCTCTAGTGCAGGGAGGACTTGGCTGGGACCCCAGAGATCTAGCTCTGCCCCCTCTGTGCTTGCCCTGAGAGGTAGGGCAAGTCACATCCCCTCTGTGCCTATTCCCCTCCCACCCTTGGCTATAGAGAAGCAAAGATCTTTGGGGAACAGGGACAGTCTCCCAGGGTGGGTTTGAACAGTGCCTGCCTGTGTGGCTGTGGAGGGCTGGCTGGCAGTTGATAGATTTTAAGGCCAGGGGCCCAGCTCCTGCACAGCCCAGTTGATCTGGTGCTGGTGAGGGTCAGCTCGGGGTAAGTGCCATGCAGATCCTCCCATCTGCCCTCCATGGAGGGGACATGGTAGGGCTGGAATAGCAGGGCTGTTTGGTCACTCCATCACCTGGGTTGGGAATAGGGGGAGAATCTCTTCCCCCAGCACCTATACCAACTATCCGAGCTGGAGAGTGGAGTGGGTCTCTCGTTGTCCTGGTTTTAAGATACGCCGCTGGCAATGAGAAGCCAGCTTTTGTCTCCCAGACAGCAGAGGTGGGGTCAGCAGAGAGGAAGATCTTTGGTTTTACAACATGCTAGTGGAGGCAGGGACACGGGCACATTGTACAGAGTCCAGCTGCTTCTCCAGGTCAGCTGCTGAGAGCACAGCATGTTGGTATTTTCAACATGAGGCAGGGAACGAAGAGGCCTGAGCTTCAAAGATGAGGCACACCCAGCACTCCCATTGATCGGGTCACTTAGTGAGGTGCCTAGGTAGGGATTTAGGTGCCTTCCTTTAGGCACCCACATTTGAAAACGCTGGCCAGAGAGTCTTTCCAGAGCCCTTCCTTGTGAATCAAACCTAGTGCTTGGCATGGGGTCTGCTCACAGAAGGAAGTGAGTGCTGACCCCTACTGGCACGTTTGTATATTCGCAGTATGTATCTGGTACAGATGGGTGTCATAGCCTCAAAGAAATGTCTTGGTTGAGAACATCGCTGGGGAGATGAACCTCCCGCTTTGAGATTTCAGTCTGTGTTTTTAAACCAGGGCTCCACGTGGCTGGGTGAGCTAGTGGCAGAATAGAAGGCTCTGAAAACCTGCATCTCTGGCAGCTGTAGGGGAGACGGGCATGCCCTGCTTGCAGTTGGTTGAACCAATCCTGGGATGGTCAGTCAAACCTTTCGAGCCTAAATATTGAGCCAGCAAGCTCACCGGAACAGGCTCTCAGGGACTGTGAATACAGGGGAAGCCACCTGTCAGGCCTTTCACTGCTGGACCTGCCTGTATCTCTGGAGGGGTTCAACAATGAAATGCGAACAAACTGGTCCTGGTTTTATCTGAACTAGGAGAGCTGCTCCTAGTCCAGCTACTGTAGGAGTCAGAACAGAATTAAAAAGAAGAGCACAAGATCCCCCCCCTCAGTTCATGACTTGGGCCATGTCTACACTTAAGCTTACAGTGGCACAGCTGTACCGCTGTAAGAGCACTTATGTAGCCGCATTACGCCATTGGGAGAGTATCAGAGGGGTAGCCGTGTTAGTCTGGATCTGTAAAAACCAACAGCGAGTCCTGTGGCACCTTTAAGACTAACAGAAGTATTGGAGCATAAGCTTTCGTGGGTGAATGCCCACTTCGTCGGATGCATGACTCTCATTGATGTAATGAAACCAGCTCAAAGGGCAGCCGTAGCTATGTCACTCTCCCACCAACATAGCGCTGTACACATGAGTGCTTATACCGGCAAAACTTATATTACTCAGATGTGGGTTTTTTCACACCCCGAGTGACAAACGTTTTGCCAACATATGTGCTAGTGTAGACCTCGCCTTGTTGGTCTAAACCCTTTACACCGGCAGATCTTTACCTGAATTCAACATTTAATCTCTTGGGCCAGTAGTGATACTAACACCTGTTTCTCAGCCCCTAGTGTACTCTTACATAGGAGACCTACAGTACACAAGCATGAATACAAGATGAATACACACAGGAAATACCCATGTGTGAGTGTCTCCATTTTGTTTTGACTTATGATCATTCATGGTCTGAGTGCAGGACTGGTCAGGAAGTTGTTCTCGTTAACCTCTTAGGATAGGACAAGAAGCAATGGGCTTAAATCACAGCAAGGGAGGTTTAGGTTGGAAATTAGGAAAAGCTTCCTACCTGTCAGGGGGGTTAAGCACTGGAATAAATTGCCAAGGGAGGCTGTGGAATCTCGGTCATCGGGGGTTTTTAAGAATAGAATAGACAAACACCTGCCAGGGATGGTCTAATTATTAAGTAGTCCTGCCTTGAGTGCAAAGGACGGGACTAGATGACCTCCCGAGGTCCGTTTCAGTCCTACACTTCTATGAAGTCTCTCTTGGGAGAGGAAGCGTAGGTAGTAGTTTAGAACTCAGGCCCCTGTTCTATTCCCTAAGTTTTGGCACCAATTCCCTCCCATATCCCCTAACCTCACTGCTTCAGTGTCTCCATCTTTAAGATGGGGACAACAATTCTTATCTCCCTCACAGGAGGTGTGTGGGAGTTAATGGAAGCTCATAAGTGCTAAAGATTACGGCGCATTCCCTTGGCATAAGTGTACTATTTTTCTCTTACCAATCTAAATAGTACAAGAAATAACACACACGCACAAGTGTTTTTTGGGCGGTCTCTGAATAAACGGATTCAGGAGCTCAGTGGCAAAGCTCTCTCCAGAAATACCAAAGGCGAACTCGAGTCTGCCTTCTGTGGCGCACAGTTCCATTAGGCAGCTCAGCTGCCGACCTACAATTTACTTATCAGTTTCCCTGGGGATTTTAATGTCCCACTTCAAGGCAAACATACGCTGCCCAAAGGCATGTTTTGGTGTCTGAGTTTGCAGAGGATTGTGTTTTCCCCATTGAAAGAGCATTACATACCAGGGGCCAGACCCTCCAGTGGCTTATGTTAGGGCTCTTTGGCCACTCACCCTGGTTGGTGCCAGTATGGAAAGGAAGCGGGGTACAATCAGAGAAATGAGGCCCGGCCACGATGATCCTCTGCTGCAGTTTGGGCACATGGCTGTTGCAGTCCAGCAGAAGCTAGAGCTGCTCTTAAGCAACTCTAAATCGAAGGCAAAGGAAAGGCCAGGCACAGAGCCGCACTAGGAACAGAATGCAACACAGAGCCGGGCCCTACGCCCCTGCCGCACACTGTGTGGAGATTGGTAGTGCCCATCCAGCTCACAAGTTTGCTGCTGGAGTTTTGATAATCTTGTTGCCTCCTGCCCTCTGCTGGCAAAGCGCATATTGTCATTTCCAGTGCATTGTAGCTACTGCATGGGGGGGGAGGAGGGGGGGGGAGAGGGGGAGAGAAGGACAGGTTCCTGCTTGAATGTTACCCACTGAATGAGAGTAACATTTACCTGCTTGCTGGTTTTTGACAAAATTTTCCCAGTGAACTGAATTTATGGAAAAATCAAAATCAAAATTCCCGAGCAAAAAGTTTCACTCAAAAGTTGACTCAGTTTCCCCAGCTGTAAGATGGGGATAAGGATATTGACCTCCTTTGTAAAGCAATTGGGGGATTGTGGATGAAGGGTGTTTGTACCAAGAGCGAGGTATTATATGAGGAAACTCATAATATCGAGATGGGGATAGCAAACTCACCCAACACTCCTACTAGAAGCTCTGGGCTTTGTTCAATATGCTCACATTTGGTTTCACTAGAAGCGTATCCCAGTGCTGTGCGTTCAGTAGAGCGGTGATCTGCATGGGACCGATAAGCTGGGCTGCATGTTCCTTTGGAAGCAGCGAATCTGTGAGCACGGCGAGTGCCCTGTGGAGCAGGGGCTGGACGCTCCAGGGAGATGCTTGGAGGTCAGGCTGGGCCTTTTGGCTAACCTGCAGAGCGACAGCAGGGCCTGCGAGGCCTAGAGGGGAGTGCTGGTGTTGCCTGTGGCCTATGGGGTTGAGGAGCTGGCCCACAGCAGGCACAGACAAGATGTTGTGAGGCTAAGGGCAGGGGGTAGTGAGGTGCCTCCCAGTCCTGCGAAGCGTCAGCCACCCTCCCCCTTTGAAAACAAGCCACTGTACACCGGAGACCCTCGGCAGCACCGCCCCCCTGTCCCCGGTGCACACCAGTACTAGCCACTAGCCTGTGGGCGAAGGGGAGGATGGCTGTGTTCAAGGGCCTTGCTTCTGTGACCCTGGCAAAGCACCTCAGCGAGCTGGGCCATGGGAGCCTGTTAGCAAGACCTCGTCTCCCCATCAGACTGTGCCCATTGGGTGCTTCATTTCGCAGGGCTAAGGACTGGGTGATGTATGAGCCACAGGCCTTGCAGGGAGGGATTTATACCAAGGGATGCCGCTACCTGTCAGCTTCCAGGCACACGGACAGCGCGGGGCCTCTCGGGTATTCCCACAAGCTGACTCCAGCAGCCAGCCTCACAGCCTAGGTCACCTGGCAATCGACAGGTGGAAGCAACAACTCAGCACCTGCGTGGTTCCCTGGCTGGAATCCCTGCCTACGAGCGGGCCGGGAGCCAGCCCCGCCTGAGCCATTCAGCAGCCTGGCTTGGGACCCATGGCTCTGGTACTGACCCCAGCGCACGGCTTGCTTTCTGGCCAGCAACCTGCAGTCCCCACCCCAGGGTTCACACAAGATGGGTTCAGGCTGGAAATTGAACCTCACGTACACACATAAATGCTCAAATTCCCCTGTCCACACCCCTCAACCCAGTCTCTCCAGGTCTTTAATCCTCCTGTTCCCCTACATTCTAACTCCCTTTCTCTTCAGGGTCCTGCCTGTCACATTCTCCCTTCATTACACTGCCTTCCTTCCTGCACCCCATCTTACCTTCCTCCCCATAAGTCTACCTGTCTGGGCCCTGTCCCAGCCTCCCCATGTTCCCTCACTACCTGTTCCCTGGACCACATACGCTGATTGGGAGACAGCTGCTTCCAACCCACTGGAAACGGGCAGGATGGGGGCAGTCTTACTAGGGCTACCTCATCTCCACTTGAGAATTGTGTAGGGAACTGGTGGGCAGCCATTTTAGCTGAGCACAGCCTGGCTCCATTCTCACAGTATGTGACAGTGACTGGTATTAGCCAGGTCTGAGCAGGTTACCAGCCTCAGAGCACCTCCTGATGGCAATGCACTGCAGGCCCTCTGCCTCAGTTTCCCCACCTGATCTGGTGATTTACATGGCTCAGCCCTCCAGCCAGGTCACTACAACACTTCAGTCCCCTTCCAGGAGGAACAGAATCCAGAGTCCCAGTTCAAACACAAAATAAAGGTGTGATTGGCCCAAACAGGCTTAGCACTCATCCCCTTTAGAGTTATTCATCCACTCACCCCCCTGGGCTCAGCTCTCATTCACTCTCCTACCTCTTCTGGTGAGACACCCCACTGCCAGGACCTATCAGGTCCCAAGGTACTTCCAAATTGTTCCTTGTCAATGCCTGTCTTCCCTCCAGGCAGGCTCAACCAGGCATCAGTGCTAGCTCAGCTCCGGGCTAGGGTCTTCTCTCACCCCATAAATGTTATTGATCTGTACTCCTCCTAACCCAGCCCCCAACTGAGCAGGGCCTTCCCTTTTTAGCCTCCTCCCTTCAGACCTGGCACCCCTACAGGTGTAGCAGGAGGGGCTGATTGGGCCTACAGCCGCACATTAACCCTTCCAGGTCCGGGTGGGGTCTGTGTGAAATGGACAAGAGGCAGAGAACTGGCAGCAAAAGGATTCGTGGCGTGTCTCCCCTCAGTTACCCTGCCTGATTTCTGATGGCAGATGGGCTCGGACAAGCCACGCCTTCTGTCTTGTCATTATGCTAACTGGTTTGTTTTAACAAGAATAGTGATCAAGTCCTGCCCCAGTAAGACATGCATGCGCTCGGGACTTTAAATCAAAGCCATCTTTATATCATATGTTGTTGTTGCCCCTTCAGTTTAGCTGTGAGTTCCGATTTGCTGCAAAGGTCCATTTAATGGCATTGCTTTTGCACTCGAATGTCCAAAACCAGAGCCTGATGCTGCAGCTGTTATAAAGCACAGATTTTCACAGGGGCCTAAGGGAGTTTGACACCAAAGTCCCACTGAGTTTCAGTGGGTTTTGGTACCTAATTCCATTGGGCTCTTTTGAAAATCTCAGCTTACATCAATAGCAAGGTTCCTACTGACTTCAATGAGAGCAAGCTTGGCCCCTAGTAATAGCTCATTTGTACCAAAGAGAAGCTGGTGCGATTATCTCAGTGTTGCTCAGCACATGGTATTTAGACCAAAGGACTGGAAAATATAAATAAGGTGATTTTAAATGTAAAATGTTATTAATTATTATTTCTTAATATTATCACCCTCTTCTCTGTAGCCACAGCAGAGCCTAGAGGTGCAACCAAGATCAGGGCCCCATAGTGCTAGGTGCTGTACAAACACGTAGGAGACAGTCCCTGCCCTGAAGAGCTTACAGTCTAAATAGACACGTTAGAGGGGAAACTGAGGCACAGAGAGGTGAAGTGACTTGCCCAAGGTCACCCAAAAGGTCAGTGGCAGTGCTGGGAACAGGATGCAGGTCTCCTGAGGCCCAGTGTATTGAACAAATCTGCCTCTCTGAATGAGCCCTCCAATATACTGTATATTTTGGACTAAACTACGGTAAATTTTTTAAGGCTTCCTGCCTCAAAGATGCTCTGTATAAATACATTGTCCTCATGCTGATATTTTAAACACTTACTAATGGTTTGGTAGCAAAGATTTGCAAAGAAATCCTGACAGCTGCCCAGAAATATAGACCAGAACAGTGGGGGAAAAAATCATTGCAGTGTGTGACACGTCTGTAAAAATTCCTAAACAGGATTAGAGTCCTTCATGAAAATTCATCTCCAGAGTAAGCCCATAAGCGACTTACAAACCCCTTCCTCTGAAAACTGTTGTTTAGCTTCCATCTTTGATTTGCCAGCTCTCTTACTAATGCATGGAAAGTCTCAGTTAGATTTTTGTTGTCAACAGCAAAAATAAAATATCCTGAGCAGAATATATTAGGGTTAGGGAGGGATCTCTTCTTCCGTCTCTCTAATGTTATTACACTTGAACCTTGCTAATTCTTTGCTCCCCTGCAAACATCAGAGCCACAATATGGCATCAGTTTTTAAGGAGAATTCCTGAATGAAATTCTCCCAACCGACCCCCGATAAATGTCACAAAAGACCAGCCGGGTTGGCCCATTTCTCAGCAAAGATTTAATAGTACTGAGCTGCAATTGGCTCTCATATTATAATGATTTGCCTAAAAATAGTAATGTGCAGTGTTACTTGGAGTCTGGTTTGTTTTGTATTGAGAGAGAGGTTCTGTTTCAAGGTATATGATGGACCAAAGTTTCTTTCTTTTCATTTCTTTCCTGGGTGCAAAGCACTGAATTATCATGTTGAGGGTTCCAGATTTGTCATGGAATTTTTTATAAAAAAAATCACAGTCATGGTAAATTTAGTAAAAGTCATGTCTGCGCCACGATTTTTGATTAAAAAAAAATGCCCTGACAAATGAAGGGGTACTGACTACCTCCAGCAGCATCCTCTCCCCCAGCATCCCAACCCTAATCCTGGCCTAGAAGGGAAGGAAGGCAAGGGCTGGAGAATGAACCCACCCACACTCATCCTGGGCAGTGGTGGCTCCTGTGCCCCGTAGAGCTGAACCTGGCTCTCTGCTCCAGGTGCTGCAACCTGGTATGCTGGATTGCAGCGCCACTTAGATTTGGCCTGCTGCCTAGCTCCTCGCCATCATGATGGAGGGGTGGCTGGGCCAAATCTGAGCCAAATCTGTGACCCCACAACTGGGTTGCAATTCCCAGAGTGGGGAGCTAGGCCCAGCCCCACGAGACAGGAGCTGCAGCTGCAAGGTAAGTCGCGGCCACAGAAAAAGATCATGGTCAAATAGGAAAATCACACTATCCATGATTTTTTTTTCCTGCCATGACAAACCTGCAGCTGTAATCATGTTGCTTGTAAACGTTCACAGATCCTGCTGCCCTACTGTGGTTCCTTGCTAGGGACAGTGTGCCAATGTCACTTCCTGGTGACGGCTTTTCTGTTGTCTTACGGGGGTTACTCTGCAGGTTGCCAGTGATGGGACTGGGTTTGCTGTTCACTTGTTCAAAGGAGCAGGTGCAGCAAAGTGATAACTAAGATAGATACATAGAGCATGTTCTGGTGGGCTGACTCGGTTCTCTTATCATGACATTATTAATATTTCCTGGGGACGGCTTTCATCTCACTCCAAATGTAGCTAGATCTTTGCAGGGATTAGTTTGCAGGTCACTCTGGATTTTATGGAGCAGCCATTTTATTTTGTCTGCCTTAATCCTAGGGTTTTACAGTAGGTGAGGTGTGACAAGCAAAGCACGGAATCCCTGCCCTGAGGATCATGCAGAACTGCACTAGCTGGTTTTAAGGTTGATTCTTTTCCAAAGCTTCTACTACTATTTGTGTCTTTTCTGGGACATCAGGATGTCAACATACTTGCTGCCCCTCCTCTGGACTGTTTATCTGGTGGACTGTGTATTCTAGTAATGGGCTTTGTTAACCCTTTATTTTTGCTAACTAATTAAAAAAAACCCTCATTTTCCCATGCTCTGTCTTATTTATAGGACTTGCAGTCAGGCTTGTCCCTAGCTGGGCTAATTTGGTACGTCTGTGTACGTTGCTGTTTTAATGTTAGCATTTGCTTGTGGCAAGGCTCAGGACGATTGTGTGATACGCCTGCGTTGCCCTTGGAAAATATACTTTCCTGGGATCAAAGTACTGGGAAAATGTTAATTTATTATACCCTGGAGAAATGGAATCAACTATTTCTCGTATGTGGTAGCAATGGAATAACCCCCAGTAGGGGTGTTTAGTTTGCTAGTTTGTAATATGCGTGTACATAAAACTGCATGCACATTACAAGTATTAAAATATAGCAATGTCTATTACATGCAATCACTGCTGAGGTGCATTTAATTAGACTGTTCTCCTTTGAGTATTTGGAGTGGATCATGCACAGAAAAATCTGCATTTTTCTTCCTCAAGCTGTGAATGGTATTTTTTTTTTTGTTTAAATAATGTAATATGACGCCAGGAAAGAAAAAAGGGGCAGAAACCTGATCTCAATGGATAAGTAAAACTCCAATTAATGTTTAACAAGCTAGAATGGTCCGATGGGACAATAGTGGCGTGATCCGGCACATCCACGCCCAAAAGATTTCGGGAAGCACGTGGAAATCTGAGGGGGGAAGTGGCAACACCGAGTGTGTGTGTGAGGGGAGCACTTGCCATTCGCTAATCGGGCTCAGCCGCAGCACGAGCAGCTGGCGGAGCAGACTGCGCTCCCCACAGAGCTCAGCCCGCGCGCCCCGAAAGGCTCTGCGCTAGCCGGGTTCTAGGCTCCGCCTCGCGCCTCCTAGCCGGGTTCTAGGCTCTGCGGCCCCCGATCCCTGGGTTCTAAGGCTCCCAGGAGCATGGGCCGCTGCCCCCGCGCTCTGCTGCTGCTGGGCGCGCTGGCCCTGCTGGCCCCGGGCCCCGCTGCTGAGGATGACCACGACGAGGACGACGAGCTGGTGCTGTCCTTCCCCTCCGAGGAGGAAAACCAGACGGAGGTCGGGAAGCACCTGGGCTCGGCCGCTTTCTACAGGACGAACAAGGTGAGCGGCGTCGGGGCAGGCGGCAGAGGGGGCTGGGGCGCGGGCGGCCCGGCCCGGCTGCCCCTTGGCGAGGGGCACGTAGCCCGCCCTTGGGAAGGGAGCTGGCGGCTGGCACCGCCGGGGACTCGGGACCCGGGACCGGCCCGGGGGCCGCCGAGCACCAGGGCACGCGGCCGGGGAGCCGCCTGGTGCAGAAGAGACGCTTGAGCGGCTCAGCCTGGGGCGAGGCAGGGGAGCCCCGGGGGTAGGGCACGAGGCCGGGGGAGCTGCTTTCTGGTTCTGCCTCTGGCTCCTCGGCTGATCTTGGGCAAGCCCCTTAGCCGCGGGGTGCCTCAGTTTCCCTGGTTCGTGCACATGGCTCCGCTGCAGCTTTGCGTGCCACCCACATGCAAAATAAAACGAAGAACTTGCTCCACAGCGCCGGCTTCTGCCCCGTGGGGCTGCCCAGCTCCGGCCGTGGCCACCTGGCGCATGAGCTCCCCCCTCCGGACCACCCACCTCCCCAAGTCCTTTCCCCTCGGGGGGCAGGACCATAAGTGCTGGAAATAAGGGTGCTAGGGGGGCAGCAGCACCCCCGGCTTGAAATGGTTTCCATCATAAACGAGTTTGGTTCAGCACCCCCCCCCCCCCCCCCCCCCCCCCCCCCCAAAATTGTTCCAGCACCTCTGGGCAGGACCCAACTCTCTTCCCACCCCCAAGGCCTCCAATCCCTCAGGGGCAAGAGCCTCCTCTTCCCCCAGGAGAGTCTCCCCCACCCCCAAGGGCAAGACCTGATTCTCCCCCACCCCCAGGACTCCCTCTCCAGGAGGGCAGGACCTTCCCTCACAGATAAAATGAATAAAACAAACTGTTACAAAGAATAACAAGAATTTTGCAGGCTCTAGGTGCGCTGCTGCTTGCCCACCTGTGGGACCTCCTGCTAAAAGGTCTCTGTGTTAGTGCTGTGGGTTGTGATGATGATCAGGTGGATGTCGGCATAAAAGAGCTGCCGATGCAGAACTGACATGCCTAGAGCCTCTTGTGCAGCAGGCGAGAGGCGACTGTGCCATGGGATGGCAAGAGGGATGTGTGCATGCCACCTTGTCGGTGTGAGCTCCCTGGATGGCAGTTGAGTGTCTCTTGTGCCCTGTGACAGCCAGAGAAATCAAATAAATAAGGCTCTGTGCTGTGGAGCATGCAGGGCTGGAGGATTGCAAAGCAGCCATGCTTGGGAAGGAGGCTTAGAGAAGTTCACAGCAGGGTGTGGGGGCATGCAGTGACTTGTGGCACTAACTTGTTGCAGCTACGATGGGCTGGTGCCTTAGGCTGTGGACCTGGCCACAGTAGTTTGTTTCCTACCTCTTCTGGGAGCAGGCTCTTAAGCCCTTGTAGACCCAACTGTGTGACTTTGGAAACAGAGCTCTGGTGGGACTCTTTTCTTACCCTTGTGGAGGGGAGGGTTTGGCTAGTTCGGTTAGTGATGCGGCAAGCTGCAGGTGCAGAAGGATTTGGGGAGGAGAGCAGTTGGCATGGGCTGAGAGTGAGGGAGGGTTCTGGTCACTGAGGGTGGGATTGACTATATGGGATGGGGCTGGGTTTGTGTCCCACCCGCTGACCTGCTAGACTGTGCACTTAACCCTCATTCTTGCCTTCTACCTCCCCATGATGAATTGGTGATTTCACACTGTTTGGGGCCTTGGTAAGATGTTTTCCAAGTATAATGCAGTTGCCACAGCCATGGCATAGAGAGCGTCTGTGTCCATGCAGTTTAACAGTGTTGCCAGCTCTCATAAGTTTTTCTTCCAAGTCCCAGCTCCTGGAGTCAAGTGATGATGTAAAAATCTTCCTTTTGTTTTGTAAGTTTCTAGCCCTTATGGTTGCAGAGGACAATTTAGAAATGTGATCCAATGGGCTCTGCAGACCCAAAAACCAGAAGCCAAAGACAACCTACATTATTTTTTAAAAAATCTCATGCCTGTGAAGCCAATCTCGTGATTTTTGAATGGTTAGAGCTCACAATACTGCACACAGTTCTTTCCTTCTGATCATGTGTAGATTACATTACAAAATGAACTCTGCTGTGCTGATTAAAGTAACAGCTCAAGCGACTGAGCTTGCAGTGAGAATTTGAACAGCAGTGTTTGCTCTGTGAAGGTGCATGGCTTTGAAAAACCTGCTTCTGCTTGTTTAAATTCAGGACATGTGGAGATTACCCGGGCAGTACATAGTGGTGCTGAAGGAGGAAACTCATAAATCCCAGACAGAGCGAACCATCCACAGGCTGCAAGCTCGAGCAGCGAAGCATGGCTACCTAACCAAAATCCTTCACATCTTCCAGGATCTGTTCCAGGGGTTTCTTGTTAAGATGAGCAGCGATGTGCTGGATATGGTAAGAGGATGTTGCCCATCTGTCTTTTCAGCCTGCACTGGTTTTGTTTTCTGTTCAGAGGCATCTGGGGTAGGGCAGGCAGTGTGGAGAGCAGGTTTTTTTCCCAGTGGTAACAGTTCTGTTTGAGGCAAGAAACATGTAGATTGAAAGGCAGGCAGGCAGGAAAGTAACATAACCTGGAAGTAAAAGGATCCAACCTAGAGAATGTTTGTCTGTCTCGATAGTGAGAACATCTAGAGTTGCAAGAGTAAGGATTAAAATACCACCTCTCCATCCACATGTTTGCAAGGTTCCTGAATCCTCATGCTTCAGGGCAGGGCCGGCTCCAGCTTTTTTGCCGCCCCAAGTGGCGAAGCGGGGAAAAAAAAAGAAAAAGAAAAAGCTGATCGGCAGCACTTTGGCGGCAGCTCAATCGCGCCGCTTCATTCTTCGGTGGCGAGTCCTTCGCTCCCTCTCTTCCACTTCGGCGGCAGTTCAAAGAGGAAGAGAGGGACTGAGGGACCCACCGCTGAATGCTGCCGAAGACCCGGACGTGCCGCCCTTTTCCATTGGCCGCCCCAAGCACCTGCTTCCTTTGCTGGTGCCTGGAGCCGACCCCGCTTCAGGGCACAAACTAATCTCTAATTTACGGGTTTAAGGAAGAAACTTTCCTGTGGGTTGATTATTCCATAACAGCCTGCATGAGGCTTTTTGTAACTTCCTCTGAAGCATCTGGTGCTGGCCACTGTCCAACACAGAATCTGGATTAGGTGGACCTTGGGTCTGACCCGTTCGGCAATTCCACTGTCCCTCTCCAATCTGACAAAAGTCATTGCGCTGATTTTGCATACCTGCTTTCCGATGCCCGCTGCTTTGTGTGGGATCTCACTGATATTTGAAACAAATTGTGAATGGTGGGTCTGTAAAACTCAGAAAGAATCCAAAGTAAGGCAGATCCAATCAGGAATCCAAGGTGATGCAAGTCCCAGGTACTCTACCCACATGGCTGGATACAGACTTGTGGCTGCTAGTCATATGTCTTCACTGATCAAAGAGCACGTGGGAGTAATTTGCAGTTAAGCTGAGGCAATACAGTGCTCCTCTTCTGAGGAGGTGATTGAGAAGAACATGGAATTTCCACAGGAGAAGAAATTCAGTTAAGGAGCTGTTTTACTTTGTGTTCTCTCTTGACAGGGCTGCTACAGATTTAGGAACCTGGGCCATTCACAAGTTCTTTGTTTTTGCTGCATTAGGGCAATCATTTTGCAGTTGCAGACATGGACGTCAGCAACTCTCCATCTCCCCACAGCCCTACTCCGTCAGGCTGTTTGGGGTTGTGTGAGCGTGTTGCCACATAGCGACTTGAGTTTGAGGGCTGCCCTTTGCTCCCAGGGCAGCGGGGAGTGCCTGGCACTGATCTCTATAATTACGCTTTGCACTTTCCACTTGAGGATCTCAGAGCGCTTTGCTGAATTTAACCTCACAGAACTGAGGCACTGAAATTAGTAAATGAATGTGGTAGAGTGAGGCCTAGAACCCGAATTCCCTGACAGCCAGATCTGTGCCTTAGCCATCAGACCATCCTTCCTATGTCTCTAGGAACACCCCTGGCCTTCCAGAGCAAATGGCATTGATGAGCTCTGCAGGGAGCTGCATCCAGCACTGCTCACAGGAAAGTCAGGTCACTGTGGTACATGCGTATTCTAGCAAGGAGAGCTACAAAGGGCACAACCTTGGAGCTACAGGGGCAACCGCTGGAGGTTTAGTATCCTGTAAGTGCATTGGGAGGCTCCTGCTCTCTGCCAGCATTTTGTCTGTGGTTGCACCTCTGCTTGGAGCTCTCCCACCCTAGTGGAAGATACTGGTCATGTGGGTGGGGTTGGACAGGCCGGAATGGGCACATCAAGAATATTGTGAAACTCATTGTGACCGTCATCAGTCTTAGAGCCAGTTCCCCTTGGAAATCGAGGCTACTGCATGGCTCTGTCGGTTCTTCATCCCATGTGCAGGGTTCCATAGTACAGCTATGGGACAGGAGCGAATGGGGCTGGAATATCTGGAGTAACAAATCCTGCTCTCACACTCAGAGTGAGGACTATGTTCTCCACTGTGTGAACTGGTGCAGCGCCACTGACTCCAGGGCATCCGTTTACACCCACAGAGTGTTTGGCCCCTAATGTGCCGCTCTGAGTCTGGGATTGATTTGACATCGTTTTCCCCCCACATTCGACAAATAAAGCTCTGCGGGGGTGTCATCCTGCTGGTTGGGCTGTGACCAGTTGAGCACCCAGCTCTCATCAGCTTCAGTCATGCAGGGTCAGAGCCTAAATCTTTATTCAGGAGAGAATAAGCCACCTGCCTTGGGCAGCTGCCATCTTTCCTGGCCCGGTGCGAGGAAGCTGCTAGATAGAACAGCTGAGAGCATCCCATGTGGTTTCTGACTGTGTGGTGTGCACCAAGTACTGTGTCCAGGCCATCTCTCTCTGATGTTTCTTTTGCACAGGCTTTGCGGCTGCCGCACGTTGAGTACATTGAAGAGGACTCCTACGTGTTTGCTCAGAGCATTCCCTGGAACCTTGGCAGGATCGTCCCGGCACAGTACAAGTCTGGCGAATATAACCCTCCCAGTAAGGGCTCCCTCTACCCTCTTTGAATTTATTTTAAAGGAGAATTCATAGGGCAGCAGACGATTTCCAGGGGCAAAATTGCACCCTCCAAACGCATGCAGAGAGAGTAGGAAACCTGCGCAAATGTAGTTCCAAGTGTGTGCAGAAAAGTGGGAGAACATGAATCTCAGACAGCACCTTTCTCCCTACCCCAGTGGGACTGATGTCTTCTTCTCCAGGGAGTTTGTTGGCATCTTTGGCACTCTGAGCTTTTGAGGGGGCGAGGCTTGCTAGGGAGGGGGCTGAGCCAATCAACTCTCCATGGTAACCTTCCCCTCCAATTCTGGGATACATTTAGCTTGCGAGGACAGGGCAGGTTGGCATCCTCTGGAGCAGAGCCCTTGGTCTACATTGTTTTCTCCTGCTCTCCCTGCAGCTCGATATTGCCTTCTGCGCTTCCTTAGGAGGATGGAGTCGAACGGAAGAAACCACTATAGCTGTGGTTCTAGGGGGCCAGGGAGCTTGCATAACTACCCTGGAAGTCAGTGGGAGCTGTGTGCATGCAGAGTTTGCAGGATTGGGCCCTATATAGGCACTGGATGGATGCATTGTTTGTTGTTATTTCCCTTGCAAGCCACTGTTCGCAAGAATTGATAACTTGGCTGTAAAAATGTAGCCATGTGGTTTGTAAGATGGCAGTGCCCAGAAAACATCTGTGTCTCATCGGCTAGAGTGCTGGACTGATGACAGCTACGACTGCTCTGGTCATGACAGGGTGCGTTGCTTTCTGAGGGCATTGCTGCCTTTCACTGACTGCGCCGTGGCTTGTGTTTGGTAGATAAAGGAGATCTGGTTGAGGTTTACCTGCTAGACACCAGCATCCAGAGCAACCATCGGGAGATAGAGGGCAGAGTGTTTGTGACGGACTTCGAGAACGTGCCAGAAGAGGACGGCACACGCTTTCACAGACAGGTGAGTGAGCCCGTGGGCTCTGTCAGGGTCCTGGGCTCTCACTGCCTGTGAGAGGAACAGCTTGGGCTGGTGGAAAGTTTTCCGTCAAAACTGTTCTTCAGCGGAAAATGGAGTTTTTGATTATAGTTTTTCATGAAAAAGTGTTGGATTTCCATGGACGATTTCACTCTGTCATGGTGACACCCAAAAATTCAGCCAAACATTTCTATTGGGATATGCTGCCATAGTGCCGCCTATCCCTCTGCTCTGTGGGCCGGGCTTGCTAGCTGGACTCCATCTCCCATGAAGCACCCTGGCCAGGGGCTCCCATGATGCACCACCTCTCCAAGAGGGGAGACTGTAGTCCCTCCTGGGAGATGCAGTCCAACCAGGGAACCGGATGCAGAGGAGAATGGGAGGACGAGGCACCCAGATTATGACTTCATGACGTGCTGCGGCAGCATTTCTCAATCAGAACTTCCTGGGCTTTGAACGCTTTCTGATTTTCTAATTTGAGCTGAAAAACCAAGTTTTCTCTGTGTGTGTGGAGAGGGGAACCCCCATTTTCCAATCACCTCTAGCAACAGCTTCAGGGAAGATAGCACAGCGACTGATGCCAGGGCACTGTCTACATGAGGGTTTTCTGCTCTGTTTGATGGAGGATGCCAAACACAGCTCACCTCCACACGCGCTGTCCTCTATTGTCCTGCTGATGTGGAGTCCCACACGTGCTTTAACCAGGCCTGCTCCACCCCTGTTTTGAATTCCTGTTACACAGTGGGTGTTTCGTTTGTGCCTATGCCACCTACACAGTTGTATTCATAGGCTCTTGGCCTTGGTAGAGTTCCTTGAGCCAGTATTCTGAATTGGAATTATTAGCTGAAGGGTCTTGGCTCCAGAAACGCCGGAATTCTTACTACCGAGTTCGGCTACTGACTTGCTGGATGACCTAGGCAACCTCTCTGTGCCTCAGTTTGCACATCTGTAAAATGGGACTAATAACACCTGCCTCATAAGGGTATTGTTAGGCTTGCTTAGCTAGTATTTGCATATGGGCTCAAAGGCTAAGAACACCTGCATCTCCGGTTCACAGCCTAGGGCCTTCAGTGGGATTGGAGGGTGCCCAGCAAGGATGGTTAGATGGATAACAAGACTATCCAGAGTTAATGCAAACAAAGAATTTTGGAAGGGATAAAACCTCATGCTTCAGGGCTTAGGCTAGACTCTAACTACTAGGGATCTGGGGCAAAATTAGTACTTGGTCCTGCTAGTGAAGGCAGGGGGATGGACTCTGACCTTTCAAGGTCCCTGCCAGTACTAGAAGATAGGATATCTCCATTAATTTATTTATATTTATTTATTTATAAGCATCTGGTGCTAGCTGCTGTCAGACACAATACTGGGCTAGATGGACTATGGGTCTGACCCAGCCAGCAATTCCTGTGTTATTTAGCAGCTGTGTCACTGAAAATAGCTAATACACTAGAGAATAGCATAGAAGTGTCATGATAAAAATGGTGGTAGCAAATAAAGGGCCCGATCCTGCACGCACCGACATGCAGGAGTCCCTCTATATTGACGTCAGTGGAACCACTATCCTGCGTGTGAGAGTGTTTGCAGGATTGGGCCCAAGCGTGTGTAGTGGGGCCAACGCATGGGATGGTTCTGGAAACGTTTGCTGCCTTGCTTGACTTCCCCTCTTTGGCAGGCCAGCAAGTGCGACAGCCACGGAACCCACATGGCCGGGGTGGTGAGCGGGAGGGACGCTGGCGTGGCTAAGGGAGCCAGCGTTCGCAGCCTTCGGGTGCTGAATTGCCAAGGCAAGGGCACGGTCAGTGGGACCCTGATTGGTGAGTAAGAACCATCGAGGTGTGTCATGTCTAACCCTCGAGAGCCTGATGGGACAGTTGGGAGTTTAGGGCCAATTCAACGCCCACTGAAAGCCAACGCCCATTGGCTTCAGTGACACTTGGCTCCGGCCTGTGGGGCCAGATTGTCAGAAGTGCTCAACTCCCATTTAAAGAAGA
Source organism: Trachemys scripta elegans (assembly GCF_013100865.1). Taxonomy (NCBI): domain Eukaryota; kingdom Metazoa; phylum Chordata; order Testudines; family Emydidae; genus Trachemys; species Trachemys scripta. Next base: position 96,154,073 of record NC_048305.1, on the reverse strand, counting down.
ACAGGAGTACTTGTGGCACCTTAGAGACTAACAAATTTATTAGAGCATAAGCTTTCGTGGC
>NC_048305.1:96023840-96149033 GCF_013100865.1 Trachemys scripta elegans | reverse complement strand
GGGCTGTAGTCCACGAAAGCTTATGCTCTAATAAATTTGTTAGTCTCTAAGGTGCCACAAGTACTCCTGTTCTTCTTTTTGCGGATACAGACTAACACGGCTGCTACTCTGAAACTCCCATTTAGGCACCTAAGTGGATTTTCAGGAGTGCAGGGCACTCAATCTGCTGAGCGCTTTTGAAACTGACCTTTAGCACCTCACTGTGATGTGCCTCTGAACACCCTGTGGCAGGGTGCACTCGTCCTGAGTGAACAAGGGTTAACCACTTTTCCCAACCTCCCTGCCAGTGGCCAGGTGAAGGACCATATACTAGTTGCTGCAGGAATACAGGGCTACACACCCAACTTCCTAGGGCTGGGCTGGAGCCCTGCTGGCGGAGTTCTCTCTCTCTCTCTCTCTTTAGATTGTGTTTAGATTTCTGGGTACCGTAACCCTGGTCCCTGGAAGGAGAGCCCGTCCCAGAGGGCACCTCTGCTGGGGTTCTGTTGACTCATCCCATCAGCGTGCTCGTCTGTACTGAGCAACAGTTGCTGTTCACCGAATCTCTTTCCCTGTCAGTCCGTGAAAGGATATTTACGTGAAAAGGATCTTGCTTCTTTCCAGCTGGAGGGGAGAGCTGAGTCTGGCCCCCCACTTCCCAGCTAGCAGGATGCGAGTGAGTCATTAGCGCTGTCCTTTTCTGTGATCGTTCTCTGTCCGTTTCATTTGTACGTGATCAACAGGCCTGGAGTTTATCAAGAAGACCCTGACTGCCCAGCCCTACACCCCCTTGGTGGTGTTGCTCCCCTTTGCTGGAGGCTACAGCCGTGTTTTGAATGCAGCTTGTCGGCTGATGGTGCAGACGGGGGTGGTAATGATTGCTGCAGCTGGCAACTACAAGGAGGATGCCTGCCTGTACTCACCTGCATCTGAACCGGAGGTATGGGGCTGGGGCACTGTGCTTTCACGGATTGAGACACCTGGCTTCTATTCTTGACTCTGCCACTGTTTTGCTGTTGTCTGGCCTTGACCAAGGCACGTCACCCCATCTGTGCCTCAGTTTTTTTGGGTGTAGAATGGGGATAACAATCGCTTCCTGCCCTTTGGACAAAGCGTGCTATGGGTCAGAGTCCCCACTGCAGTTTGTTCGTTGGCGAGGGGGCGGGGAAATAAGGAGCTTTGCCTCCTCCCTTGCTCGGGCCACACAAGGCTATGCACAATCGCGATCCCTGCTCTCGGGGGAACACACAGATCATTCTGCTGCTTCTCTATGGCTCCCTAAATGGGATGGCGGAATCCCCCTCCCCCAGGCACTTTTGTGCGGGTTGTGCTCGAAAGGCACCATATGGTGCAGGACCTGTTAACGCTCTGCGGGCAGTGCAGTGGGCTTGTTCGCAGTACCTGGGGTATTGCAGACAGTCCAACGATGTGACCTGCGACTCCCAGGTCCCGCCCCTTCCTTGTTGGCCGGGACACTGCACCTTGTTGTAGATGGAGTGTCACTCGGTGGCTGGCAGGAAGCTTGTGCATGAGGTAGAGACTTATTGGCTGGGGCAGCATGACTTGGCCTGTGCGTCCTTGATCGTGTCAGTATCTAGTCCCCGAAACACATTACTCCTGCTGGAAGGAGCTCTGGGCTCCTGGCTATACTCACCCTTCCAGTGAACTTTCAGAGTCTCCCTGAGGAATTATATAGTCCTGGTCCTTTACAATTCCTCCAATCCTGAAGGAGGGGTGTGGCTTTGTGTTCCTGTAAAGGCAAAGCGTTATTCAATAGCATTCACTCTGGTGGGCAGGAGGAATTGTACAGGCCGGGGTGGATTTGTTTGGGAGTTTTAATGCAATTATGGACCATCCATTCGCTGCTGACGTCCCAGTTGAGTCGTGTCATTGCGCTGTAACCCTCAGGTCATCACTGTCGGGGCAACCGACTTCCAGGACCAGCCTGCCTCCATGGGAGCCTTAGGAACAAACTTTGGCCGGTGTGTGGATGTCTTTGCCCCGGGTGACGATATCATCGGGGCCTCCAGCGACTGCAGCACCTGCTTCACTTCCCAGAGCGGGACGTCCCAAGCTGCTGCACACGTGGCAGGTGAATCAATTTTTTTTTTTTAAATGCATGCAGCAGTAGGATCAAGCAGTAGTGGCTGTGTGACCGTGTGCCCAGCAGGGTAAAAATGAACCATCCCCAGCAAAGCACATTACATTGACTAGCACAAGTGCAACTTGGGCAGAACTGGGTTCTATCACACCTCGGGGGTGTGGTTAAAACGTGAGTCCTAGCTCCTCTGATGGGAGTGGGGAGGCATTGGACTTGGGTTTCCTGTGTTACCTGGGGAAAGTCATTTAAGTTATCTGTGCCTTAATTCACCATCTGTGACACTAGGAAAATAGTCCTTTGTCTATGTAGTGCAGGTGGTCCCCAATGTTTTTCATATGGCGGGTGCCAAACGACGAGCCCCTGGAGGACTGTGGCGGCAGATGAGCATCTGCTGAAATGCCGCCGAGAGGCGGCAATGTCAATAGGTGTCGCTGCCGAAATGCTGTCGAGAAGCAGCGTCATCCAGAGGTGTCGCCGCTGAAATGTCGCGTAGCGACGCCTCTGGATGACGCTGCTTCTCGGCAGCATTTCGGCGGATGCTAGTCCGCCAGCCAGTATGCAGATGCACTTAGATGCCCCGGCGGGCGCCAGGGCGCCCACAGGCACTGCATTAGGGACCCTGATGTAGTGTGTGAGCTCTGTGGGGCGGGGACTGTCTCCTGTTATGTGTTTGTACAGCGCCTAGCGCAACGGAGGCCTGATCTCCATTGGGGCTTCTAGGCCTTGCCAAATAATACATTGGTGCTGTAAAGAGGAGCCATGTTTTATCCCTCTCAGGTAACAACTGCTGTGTCTGTCGTAGTAAAGACAAGACAGAACTTGGTTGCAATCAGGTGATTCGTTTCTGAGGCTGCTGGAAGGTGACCAGAGTCATGCAGTGTTCGTGGGGCCCTGCAGACAAACAGGCATCGTGCTGCCCCGGGGGAAGGCGTAAGAGAAAAACTACAGTACACAAGGCTGCAAGTAGTCGTGCATGGCCTGATGCTACACTATTCGAGAGCAGTGGCCCCAGGACAGCCATGGCCCAGAGCTACCATTGCTATTGCCTGTGAGTACATCTACACTGCAAAGCAAATCCCATGGCACCGAGGTTCAGAGCCCGGGTCAATTGACTCAGGCCGGGGGGCTAAAAATAGCAGTGTAGACGTTCCCGCTCGGGCTGGAACCCGGGCTCCGAAACCTTCCCCCCTTGCTGCATTTCAGAGCCTGGGGTCCAGCCCAAACGGGAACATCTACGCAGCAATTTTAGTCCCACAGCCTAAGCCCTGCAAGCCTGATTCAATTGTCCCACACTGTGGGTTTTTCTTTGCAGTGTAGACATACAGTGGCATCTGGGCCACATCGGGTAAGGCCCTCCCTGGGCTGTCCATCTACATCAGTACATCAATTTCTGCCCCTGCCCCGTCTCCAGCCTTACAAAGCAGCTTCATGTAAATCCATGCCTGGGCCCTGATTAAGCCGTGAGACATGCCCGGCTGTGTGTTACGGTCTAATAGTGATATGTCTTGTGGATTCCTGGGCCCAAGGCTGAGTGCTGTTAACTGTCAACACGTTTCCGTCTTAGACCATAAATACACACGCTCTGTCCTAGTGTGATTGTAGAATATGGCTCCCTACGGGATGAACAGGCAGGGGAAGAAGAGAAAATGTTTACGATGAGGAAAATGCTTTCAATTAGGCGGCAGGTTCCGTTAGGGGAAAATAGTCCCAGATGGCAACAGTTTTTTTTTATGCTAGGTCATTAACATTTTTAATGGAAACGTTTAGGTGAGTGAATCCTTTTTGAAGCTGACGCTGTGGAGAGGAGGCTGCAGGGACCTGTGGTTCCCTAGATGATTCTTGCCTCGTGCATCTTCCTTCCCCAGGCTGATGTGTATCAGGGAAGAATTAAATGAAGAAACAACCTGAGCTTGTGCATTGAAATGTTTCTGCCTGGAGGTTAAGTTTGAGGATCTCAAAGGTGGGATCCAGTCAGGAGAATATTGGTTTTGCAAAGCAGAACTTCCTTTCGTTCCCGATTCATCGCAGAGCGCAATGGGAGGCCCGCGCTGCACTGGAGTATGACTGAAGAGGCAGCGTGATATCCAGGGTGCGACGAGGTCCGGTTCCTAATGGAGAGCTCGTCTGGTGCAGTGCCGTCAGTGACCCAGCAGCCACGTGTCACAGATCCACAGCGTCTGGTGCATGCCCCAGCTTGTAACTCCTTTCGTGGGTTGGGCCCCAAGGACTCCGATAGGTCCACAGGGACAAGCCCAGGGCCTCCAAGACTCTGAAACTGGGTTTGTGGGTGCCAATGATCCATGGCTCCCTGCAGTGAATCCATCCAAGCCAGACTCCTGTGGGAGGCTTGTATGGTGCCCCTTCAGGGCGCGGTGCTCTCAGTGAGAGTTTGCAGCCACCCCAGGCCGCCTCTCCAAAACAAGCTAACAATTTAGTAGGCACCTGGCCTGCAGCATCGGACAGTCCTTAGGTTAGCAAAGAGAGGAAAAGGTGAAGACAGAGTCTGGCTTGGCTGCGGTGGAAGCCATCTTGTCTTGCTCTCCTAGTCTCTGTCCCTTTGTCCTCGGTCCCAGGTCTGTGGGTCTCTCTCCAAAGGCCGTCTCTTAACCCAGGCACCTGACATCTTGTCCCTTGGTTCTCCAGCTGCGGCCTTTGCTCTGCTTCCCTGACGAGGGGTGGGGGGAAGATCTCCTGCCTCTTGGTTGCTAGTTGTGAATGTTCTGGCCCTTGGGGTTCCCACTCTCTTTCTGGGTCCTCCACTGATATGGGTCGGTCTCAGCCAGTCCTTAGATGACCCATTCATACCATCCCAGGCAGTTAGGTGACGCAACACCTCATGTCCCCAGCTCTATCCCAAGAATAGCTGTGTAACCTTCACAGTTCGTGCACAGCAATGCAAAGCACAGAGGGACACTGAGGCATGTATAGGCATCCTAAAATATTCCCAACATTCCCTCTTCATTACAGCATGTGACAATCCCAATCTCAGGTACTCATGTGTGTCTGCTCCAAGGACAGTGCACACGTCATTCACATGACCTAAATACGGGTCTTTGTCCCCTGCTAGTGGTTGATCTACAAAAGAGGCTTGTGAGCTGACTATCACGCTACTAGGGGCTAGGTTGGGAGGTAGACGCTCATGCTTTCAGTGTGAGAGATCCTGGGTTCAAACCCCACTGATGATCCATGGTCGGCGGTCATGTCTCTCTCCCCCCCCACGAAAGGTGCCTGGTTCCGAATTGACATAGCTGCAGTGCAAATACAAGTGTAATGAAGACTTGGTTTTGATGATACAAATTCTGCAATGGCGTTGCGAGCTGTAAGCTACCCTAATCTAAAGCAGACGTGCCGCTTGCCTGTATTCTCCAGGGCTTTCTATACGCGTTTTGATGTTTTTTTACAATCGAAATGGCGTGTGCGCTTCTCTCCTAGGCATCACAGCCATGATTCTGAACACTGACTCTGCACTGACGCTCTCCGAGCTGAGGCAAAGGCTAATTCATTTCTCCACCAAAAACCTTATCAATGAGGCTTGGTTTCCTGAAAACCAGAGGCTGGTCACGCCCAACAGAGTGGCAGGACTGCCCAGCAGACTCATAGCCGGTAAGTCACGCATGCTCCATGGGGCAGATGCACAGCAAAGGGAGAGGCTCCAGGGGACACCATTGCCTTGATGAGGTGGCTGAGATGTGCATGACTGAAATGACACCCACGTAGGGGCTGGAATTCTCCTCTGAGGATATGTCTACAGTGCAGTGAAAAACCCACAGGTGGCCCGTGCCAGCTGTTTAAATACGGTGTAGATGTGAGGACTGCAGACCATCCACATTGCAATTAAACAGTCCCTTAGCACCAGCCCGAGTCAGCAGACATGGGCCAGCTGTGGGTTTTTAATTGCATTGTAGGCCTAAGGTAAGTTATCCCTAGTGACTTGGCCAGGCTGGATTTGTGCAAAGAAAATTGTGTAGGGGTTGCCAGATGGCTGGTTTTCAACCATAAAGTCTAGTAAAAAAGGGGACGTGGCCGTATCCGGTCAGATGTACTGACTGGACACCAAAAATTCGGTTACTGCGGGCAGGGTGGCAGGTGAGACGCCAGGTCATCAACCCACACCAATCCCTGCTCAGCCAGGGCCGCCTCCTACCGGCATCTCATGGGCAGGCAGGCAGCAGGCTCCAGCTCCCATCCCTGCCCCAGAGCAAAGGGAGCCCAGGTGTGGGGGGGAGGGAGGAGGAAAGGATCAAGTGACTAGGAAGGGGGCAATGGGAGAACAGTGAGCAAGCAGGGGGTGGGGCCTTGGGGGGAATAGGCGGGGCAGGGGCGGGGCGAGTCCAGTTTTCAGAAATTGCCAGGAAGTTTGCGCATGTCGAGGGCGCAGCGGGGTTTGCTCTCATTCTAAACCTCTTGCGGATCAGCGATACACATAGGCGTCAACTTTCCCCAGCACCGGTGGGTGCTCATGCTCCCTGGCCCTGCCCCGACTCCATCCTTTCCCTGCCCCCATTCCAGCCCCTCCCCCAAAGTCCCTGCCCCAACTCTGCCCCGTCCCTGCCCCTATTGGACCCCATCCCCAATTCCCGGCCCCGTCTCTTCCCTGAGCACGCCGCGTTCCCGCTCCTCCCCTCTCTCCCAGCACTTGCTGCGCGAAACAGGTGTTTCGTGGCACAAGCGCTGGGAGCTAGGGGCAAAAAGCGGGCATGTGGTGCGCTCGGGAGGAGGCGGAGGTGAGTTGGGGCGGGGGGGCAGGGCGGGGAGCTGCCGGTGGGTGCTGAGCACCCACCAATTTTTCCCCATGGGTGCTCCAGCCCTGGAGCACCCACGGAGTCAGCGCCTATGGCACCGCATCGACTGGAAGCCAACCTGCCGTGTGGGTCTGACAACTGAGCCGTCCCTTTTCAGGTGAGCAGCTGTATTGCCGCTCCGTTTGGTCTGCCCAGTCCGGGTCGACTCGCTCTGCGACGGGCGTTGTGCGCTGCAGTGGGAACGAGGAGATGCTCAGCTGCTCAAGCTTCTCCACGAACGGCAAGCGGCGAGGAGAGCGTATCGAGGTGATGCTCCACCCGGGCGCGGTTTGGGGTGCTGCAGTTGACCGTCATGCATCTCAGGTCCTGTTGAAATCTCTCCGGCCCAGTCCCTCAGAGGCGCCTGAGACCCATTGATTTCAGTGGGAGTCCGGCCCCTAAATACATTCGAGCATCTAGGCCTCAGCCTGTAGGACCGAATAATTCATTGAGGGTCCCACCCATCAGGCCTTACACAGGCAAAACTTCCCAGCACTCTAGAGGCATTTTGTCTCTGTCAGGGCTGTCAGCTTTGTCCCTTAGAAAATAGTGTGTGTGGGGAACAACCTCAAGGCTCCTGCAAGCTCCCGTAAGCAGGGACTAGGCACGTCGGAAACGTTGCCTGACAATGGTGCCTTCTGAATTGTAGGTTCATGGAGGCAGGAAGCAGTGTGTGGCTCACAATGCATTTGGCGGCCATGGTGTCTACGCAATAGCGAGGTGTTGCATATGGCCCAAAGCGGACTGCCAGATTCACACCCGCTCCCCGACTGCGGATGGTACTTCGACAAATGGAGTGGGCTGCTCCAAGGAGAACCACGTTTTGACAGGTACAGTAGGCTGTCTTGCTGATGACAACAAACGCCCTCTCTGCCTAGTCACCTGTGCAACCAGAATAATCCTACTACATTCACTTGGGAAGTTCAGTTTAATATTTGTAAAGTGCTTGGAGGTTCTTGGATTAATTTATATTCGTGGTCTTATCTATGTGCTGTATGGGCTGGTTTGCTAGTTCCTGAACTAAGCAGCCAGCTGATGCCTTAGTCTATGTTTCCAGTACTTCATGTTCTCCTCGTATGGGAGATTTGACACACACTCATTCCCTTAGCATGGTGACCGCTTCAGTGACTCAAAGCACCTCTCGCTGTTGTTTGTGGGTTCCAGTTCCTGGATTTTGGGTGGTTTGCAAAATGAATATTCTGTTAGCCCTGATGTTCAAAATTAAACACCCTACTTAGGTCACAAGTACAATTTTTGGGTCTTGTCTTACCCTCCACAGTGTATTTGCCCAGGTATCACGATCGCCATGCTGGTTTGACTGGCATCCTCCATTCTGGAGCGGCCTCTGTTGGTGATATCCAAGAGCATTTCATACCAGGATTGAGGTGCACTGGCAGAGATGCCCCCCCCCCCCCCATCATTCCATGCTATTTTCTGCTTCATGTTTTTGAGCAAAACCGATTTCCCTGACAACTAATTGCTCACAAGAGCAGGCTTTGAGCATTCACCTTGAAGTGTTCTGTATTGGCAGGTTGTAGCTCCCATTCTCTTGCTGGAGAGTTTAGTGACAACGTCAGACCCGTTCTAAGGATGGAGACCGGACACCACCAATGCGTAGGTAGAACAGATGTGACCTTGCATACTTCCTGCTGCCACGCCCCCCGCATTGAATGCCAGGTGAAGGAACACTCACCCGTGGGCTTCCAAGAAAAGGTACGGCAGAACCAATCACCGTAGGTATTTTCAGAATCCTTTGGCTAGCTGTCTATTGAAATCATTCTTACTACATTCTAATGGTTCTTTATCCCCGCCCCCCCCCATCAAGCTGCTTTACTTAGCATCACTCCAGTCACTGAAATAAATGGAGCTGTCCCTGCTTACCCCAGTTCTCAATCTGACCCATATTTATACTTCCCCACAAAGAATGATTCCATCCCTCTTCCTGGTAGGTGGCCGTGTCCTGTGATGAAGGCTGGACTCTGACAGGATGCAATGCGTATTCCTGGGGTCCCGGCACCCTTGGCGCCTACGCCGTGGATGACACTTGCGTGGTAACGAGCGCTCTCGCTGGCAAAGGGGCAGCGGCCATCGCCATCTGCTGCAGAAGCAGACGTTTGGAAAATGACAAGCACTCTTCCAACTACAAGTGAGGACGCTGCCCGTGGCCACAAGGCGCCCCTGCTGAGACAAAACTGACATCACACCCAAAAAACCGCGTTCCCAAACCATCACCTTTCCAGATTCCAGAGCTGAGGCCACTACTCCCAGTTTGGTCAGGGCTGATTGTGATGGAATAAGAATCACTAGTGGTAGGTGGGAGACGTAACACATCTAAAATGCAAGGATTGTTGGTGTCTGGAAATGCACCTCAATCCCAGCGCCCTGAGGATGACAGATTCTCCCCCTCGCCCCTTCTTCCATAGGCCCTCCTCATTTACCGCATATGCATTCTAGCAGGGCGACATTTGGCAAAAAGTCCTGCCCACCAGTTTGCAAGCATGTTTTTTATATGACCAAGCAGCAAGGTTATAAGCTAAGTGTCAGTCAAGTGGTTTGAGGGTGACCTAAGGAGATGTATTTACTGCACCAGGTCAGCAAGCCCCTTTACTGGTCTTGGCATGGTTGCTAGGTACCTTGGTTACCTCTCCAGCATTCTGTGGGTATTTGTGTTACCACCTCATCCTTTTTCTACACTCGGACGGATTCTCCCTCCTGCTATAGCCCCCTTGAGCCCCTTAGATTTGGCAAGGGGAGAATTCCCCTGGCTCAGGAACTGGTGTTGTGTGGCCCTCTCTACATCCCCTAGTGCAGAGAGTGATAGGTGGGGGTGAAGCTGTCGGGGCTGCCATTAAGGCGATTCTGGTTGGTAGTCTCCCATAGGCCGTTCAGCTGTCTCAGCCTTCACAGCGGCAACACAGTCAGGGTCCAAAACGTGCCTTAAAGCCAGTGTAGTCCCCCCCCCCCCCTCCTCGGGCTCAGACTGATCCTCCCAGAAGTGCAGCCCAGGACCTTCGCTCTCTGGTTTGCAATTAGCCAAAAACTCCAGCAGGGATTTTAATTTTTTTTTGTTGGTTTCTAGTAAAATCTCTTATTTTCCGATGGTTCTATAGCTTCTTGCCTCCGAGCAGAGCCCCAAGTGCCTTACCGACCCCGGCTCCAGCAGTCATGGCACTGAAACCTGCAAAGTGAAGGCCTCTGTGCACAACAGAGCAGTGTGGGCAGTGCCTGGATTCCCCCGCCTGGCTGCCTCTGAGCTGCTGAGGTCAATGGGGAGGGAATTATTCCCTCCCCTCCCCCAGTGGAAAACCCACCAGAGAGGAACATCAGGGAGTTAGATTTGGCCCAGGCCTCCACTGGGTCTCCTACTTAGCAGTCCTCCTTGGCGCCACCATCCCCGTGCCCTGATCTGTGTGCGCGCGGAGGTTCTCTGTGCAGGTCCAGAGATTGTGCCTGAGGCCTAGTACTCTCTGTCTGGGGACTGTTTCCTTCATTAGCTGAGACCAACCACATGCGGGTGAGTTCTGATTATTTTTGGGATACAGCCTCCTGTCCACTAGGAATTGGACTGAAACCATCACTTCACTTTCTCTAGGCCCCCCAGCCGGGATCAGCTGGTAACAACCAATACCCCAGTGATGAATGCAGTATGAATTCCTAGGAAGTACATTAAAGCTAATCTACATGATCTGTAGCTTAGCCAGGCTTGGTTTATCTCACGATAATCCCTGACCCCACAATGCATTGAGATTGTTTACGTAAACATTTATCGTACCAGAGTGATCTTTAGGGTGTATTCATTTACATTGTCAGTTTGACAAAACCAGAATCTCTGTAACCAAATGCACTGTTGGTGTGGGCTTTTTTCTTGTTTACTCCTCAGATTTCAACGAGACCCCTCAGCGCTAGCTCCTCGAGTTTAGCACTTTTTGCAGCTTTAGCTTTCCCAAAAGGTAGCCTAATCGTGTGGCAAATAGACCCCAGTTTACTCTCTCAAGCTTGCAACCTCTAGTTAACTGCTTGCTTAATCAGATTTTAATTTGTAAAGATAACAGTTTTTGCTGCTTTGTTAGCTTTTTTTTAAAAGAGCAAAAGAAAGTTGAAATATAAATGTCGATCTACTGTATTGCTTTAACTGGTCTCCTTTGGGTTCCTCCCTCCTGGGAAGTTTGTTTGAACGAACATGCTGTAATTCATTACCTGTTTTGTTTTTTTTTATAAAGAAAGCTTTCATAGTACTGTGGTTTTTACATTTGTATCTTGAAAATATTTATTCTGAGTTTTATAAACAGCACATTTTATAATGGTGTCTTTTTAAAATAAAAATATGTATGCCACAGCTTGGCGTTCATCTGTATACTCAACTGACTCAGTGCAACATGGCTGGAGGTAAAGCATTGTGAAAGGGCATCCATCTCCCAGGGCACTTGCAAGGGGCTAAACCATCCATGTTGCTTGAAGTTGACAGGAGAGGAGACAACTCAGGTGCAGAGGAGGTTAGCCCAAGTACAGGACCGTGAACAGGAGTCCTGGCTCCACTAAGGTTTAGCTGGGAGTGAGCCTCCCACCTGGTGTAGACGAACTTGTGCTAGTAGGGCTCAAGCCAGTGCACTAAAACCAGCAACGTGGTTGTTCCAGCTGGGCTGGAGCTCAGGTGAGCTTGGGCATCCAAACTTTCACCTGAGGCAGAATGGCCACAGTGCTAGTTTCAGTGCACTACCTGGAGCCTCTAGCGTGCCTCTGCCTAGTGGACCTTGAGTGACATGTTAGTCGTTCTGTACCTGTTACCCTCTTTTACAGGGTAGCATTACAGCTCCTCTTAGAGGTACTAGAAGGGCAAAATTCTCTACCTGCCCCCTTCAACTACCTGTTAGCCCATGGGAAGAATCAATCACTTCTGCTAGAGGAACTAAGAGTGAAGCTATTTTACACATGTACCTACGATAAGCCAGCGTGGTGAATAAAAAAATTTGACTGCATAAACCTCCTGTTGGTTTGTGGGAAATAAGGCCTTAGATGGAAAGTTACCAGTTAATAAATAGCACATTGTGTCATCCCTCTGATTAAATTCATTAAATGTGTCCACAGATTTGCTTCTATTCATTCTATTTATAAGCTGCTTTTACCATATCATATCCATAATAAATCTAACCTCTTACAAACATTTGAGCTATTGTTTCAAATAGAAGTGTGGATGTAAACAATATCTGATAAGCGCTCTAATTTAGAAATACTTGGAGTTTTCATAATGGAACAGTTGGGCTGTTTTAACAAGTAAAATGTTTCAACTTTAAACTGACTTGGATAGTCAGAGTGGATCTGACCATACACTTTCCTTAAGATATAGCCCACAAAGGAGCTGGGAAAATGATCAGTTTGAATTACACTTGCCTTGGGTAGGATTTTCTGAGAAGTCAGTTATCTCAATTTGGTGTACTAAGTAAAATACATCTAGCAGGACTTAAGCTGCACTTAAAAGGGTGGCTGTAGTACAGATCGCTGTTGTAAGAAGACAGCTGCAGGTTATCTGCCACATGGGGCTAACAGTAGGGATGCAATGGGGTTGGTAAAGGTGGCGTTTATGATGTAGCATATCTCAAACTTCTACTTGAAGCACATGCAATGCAGTGTGCTCTGCAGGGGGAAGAGAGAAGGTAGCAGGTACACCAGCTTGGCACTGAGTCGTCTGGCATCTGCACTCAAGTTCTTTTCCCTCTGAACCCTAAACAAGGAATAAATCTCTTGCACTTATCCCTCCCCTCCCAAGAAATGACAAGAATTAAGCTGAACCTGGTGCTTTGTTCCGTCTAGCGTTAAGGCACAATTTCCTCCACTGTAGAAGACACATTAGTTTGACTAATACAGGTAAGTGGGCTAGCTATGGGACTGACCAGTGTTGAAAGCCTGAGCTGTCATTGAGCACACCAAGCCTTGGTTATGCCACATCTGAACACAGTACAGGAAGATTTCATCCACATAAAGCACCACCCTAGGGAATTGCTTAATCATAAAGACATTAAAAGCAAGGATTGTTCAGCATAAAGGGGTTTAATTTGCTCAACTAAACAGCAAATAACCCATCTGAGCATTGGCATGTGATTAACATTAAAGAAATCAAAAACACTGCAACAGGTTAGTCTTAGTACAGGTTTCCAGCACTTACTCAGTTTCCTTACAGATATTAATCAGTTTTAATACAAGATTAGCCCCTGCCTACCTGGGCCAAAAGCACACCCTATGTTAGAGCTGTCAGGACTCTCAGATCGTTGCAAAGATCCAAGTGTGTGTGCAATATTTTTTTTTAAGCAAGCAAGGACAACCTGCTCGATTTTGAACTCTGGACATCTAAATCTGAGGAAAAATAGGAAACCTTTCCACTTCAACTTAAAACTACGTAAGTTAGAAGGCTGGAGGGCAGAAAACATTGCTGGTCAGTAGGATGCTCCTTAAAGAGCAGAAACATTTAATAAAAGCTCAAAAAAGGGTATGGAAAATTATGTGCACTTTACTGTGCTCATTGGAAGGTTTCACAGCTTACCCCAGGAGATCAAAATTGGTTTTCTTAAATAATAGGGAGAGCAGTGAAGAATTGCCACTGTGCCTGAACAACAAAACAGTAGCAACAGGGCCAGTTCTCTCTTTAGAGGCATAACTGCTAACAGCAGCATGACCCCTGGCAAATCAGTATTTTCTACTACCCTGAGGCATGATAGGGCACTTCAGAGCCCTCTGACATCTTCCAATATGGTGTCTGCTGCTTTGTGGTTGATACATGAGCGAAGTGCATCGCTCCATTTCGTGAAGGGGTGAGATAAGAGAAAGCTCTCACAATGCTTAAGCCCCTGAGAAGTGTGGCGTAATAGCTTGTTTGGAGATCCAGATAGTCAGCGGTTAAAGCACCAGTATTTCACACTAGTGTATTGTCTCAAGGTTTTGGACTCCTGCTACCAAGTAATTAACATGATAGGGGGCAGCCTTATGCTTGAAGATTAGTAGTTTCTTCTCAACAGTGCAGAGGTGCTTTGCTTTTACTTTGCTGATTAAAACTCCCATCCACAGGATGCAGGCATCTGTTGGGAAGGGTTTTGTTTCATTAAGAAATGTAGAGTTGCATCTTACATACCTGTTTGAAGCTACTGTGTCTTTTCTTTCTACAAAGAGGAAGACGGCACATATAACAACCAGTACCATATCGTTTTGTTTCCTGCTTTTCATACAAGTTCTTTCTTTGAACCAGCATAACTGGAGTACGCAGAATCTCACTGTTTTATGCATCATGCACAAACTGAAGTCAGTATCAGTGCAAAGTCTGACCCTCAGGCAACTTCCAGCTAATCCTACTACGTGACAAGCAAAATATTCAAAGAGCTTAGCCAGTCTAATCAAGTGATTTTATTCTGCTGTAAGAAAGCAGGCTGGAGTAGTGCAGATGGCTATTACACCTGTCTATTCTTGTGCTTGCAGACAGCCAGGCTATAAGGGTGTACAAAAGAATAGTGTTGAAAGTAATTCACCTTTTTCAAATTAGATGAGGTCATCTTGTCCCGGGGCTGTCAAAAGAAAAAGTATCAGGATACTAATCTATCGCTCATTACCTGAAGGATTGGCTATGGGAGAGTTCACGGTAAGAGGATCAACAACGTGACAGCACAGCTTTATGAACAATCTAAAGACTACACTAGTTTTCTGTGAAAGGAATAACTTTATTCCATTGACCAGGATTCCCAAGACTGTTCATCAGGGCTGCCTATTATTTTTTCCAGTGCCAATGTCTATGCATTAGTTGGACAAATCTATCCCCGAGAGCACATAGGCATGCGATGGCTGCTCGCTTACTGAACATATTGTAAGATGTATAAAAACATTTTCATCCAAAAGATTGGCAGTAAAAATTACAACATAGAAACACGTCACAATTTACACACACAAAAAAAGCTACTTTTGTCAAACTATATTTTAAAAAAAAATCATCTTCAGCAGGTTCAAATGACAGCAGCTGGAAACCAAAGTATTGAAAATTATAGCCACTGATTTTGTACAAGCATGAGCAGAACCATGAAAAGTTTGTATTGATGTGGAACATACAGTGGTGATCTGAGCCATCTTGGTGCAGTTTTGCAAGCGATGCTACTTTGGCCTGCAGTAACAGAGGGCGTAGTTTCCATAGGAAATAATAGGGATTTGAAGTGACAATTGATGGTGGCCCCAAGGAACAACAATGACGTCACATCACTACTGTATATTGACTATTTCTGAGATGATTTTTGACCTGTTATGAAGTAATAGGGAAGGTGGGGAAAGAGGTGTCAGTGAGAAATGAATTATTTATTCAAAATTAATTTAAAACATCACATTTAAAATTTCCCAGCATGTTATCAGAAACATTTATAAAATCTGCTCACTCTGCCATGTTTCAATGATGACATTGTTTTGAAAAAAAAATCCACTACAATGCCATCCTTATTTTGAACAGGCGGTTTCTGACATGGGTTCTCTAAGCTGCAATAAGTTACAGAGCTGTACAACGGAAATCCTATTGGATGGTTGCTTCAACAATGAAATGACTGGTTAATTTCAAGATTAGTGCACAATAGTGAAAAGCCATCTGCCAGTTCGTGTTTTGACAACAGTACATAAAAGTAAAAAGAAAAAAGGCACTTTTTGGCTGGTTGTGCCTTTGACTTGGCAAATGTATCCATTTTGGAGGTACGCAGGCACTCCTTAAGAATTCCCCCATTTCTGTGCATTTTGTTTTTTTTTAAAGTAAGGCAGAATCCATAAATAAAGGCAAAAGCAGTGCAGACAATGTGACAAACTGAAAATGCAAAATGTACAAATAGGAAAACTCAATTGGCACAAAAGAAGCTAGTATCCCGAGCTACTAGAAATGACTGAATTGCATTCAACATGGAAAACAAAACTCTGGCTCATGTAGTTCAACTGGTTTCCAGTTATTTATGAGCTAATAAACCTAGCTGTGGTATTTTAAATGTTGCCTGGTCAAGTGAAAATACAAAGCCAAATCATTCTTTCCCTGCATTAAAATTATTATAAAATCCACACAAAAATGTCTCCAACTCACTCAAGGAATTATTCATCATATACAACCAATACCAACTTTCTCAGTAACTTCAAAGCATAAGCAAATGATTGCAGATCACATGATTAAGACTACAGTTTATTCAATATGTCTCCAAGTCTTAAGAGATGATTTAATGGAGTCAAACTGCAACAATTCAATCTTAAAGTGCTTTTTTTCTTTTTAAACAAACTTTTTTTTTTAAATCCACCTATGTCATTTCATACACACCTGTTACTAGAGAAAACAAAGCTTTTTTATTGCTCTTCCCAATTTGACATCAGAAGGTTATCAGAAAAAGCTCACCAATTCCAGAGTTCTTGTGCCAAAGTCATTCTACAAGGAATCACAATCTTTCAGAGCTCTCTCAGTGACCCCTCTGTCAGGCGCTATACAAACCAGCGGGGAGACATATTAAATACAAAGGTCCTTGTGTAGACTGATTCTTAAACTAATATTTTACAATGTAAATGTAAGTCCTCACACATCTTTACATAATTTTGAATATTCCTATTCAATATTATCAGAAAGATTAAAAATTTGCCCTCCATACCTAAAGGCAGACTGATTTTTTTTCTGTATAAAACCCAAAAGAATCTTTTTTTTGCAGCATCACAGAAAAAGCAACAGTTTTACATTCACTCATTTAATGTTCACATCATAAAAATTTCAACCACTAGCTTTTTTTGTATTTGATAAAATCTTCTTGACAAACTTTTATCCTGTCTGGACAATCACATTAGCTACCGCAGGAGTTCTTTGCAGCATTAAAGTTCCTAAACCTCCACAGATGAAGAATGCTTTGAACTCCGAAGGAAAAACTTCTTCAGGGTTGCCACAGATTCTTATAAAGCATTCGCTCTCCAGACTCCTCCGAAGGTATAAGCGATGGGACTCCAGTTTCAAAAAGGGGTCAGGCATTAAATATTTCAGTTTAACTCTTGCTCTTGAGTTCGTAGATATCTTCTAAGGGTCGACGTCGTCAAGGTCACTTTTAGGCTCACCAATCATCATGGGAGACTCCGAGCCCTTTCAACAAACAAAAATAATGATGGTAGTACACACATTGTTGTTTGAAAGATATACAGGGAAACGTTAGCACCCTGATTGCAGTCAGGGTTATTTTGTCTGTATCACATCTTTAAAATGCAGTCAGTAGGTAAAGTATGCAGTACAGGGAATTCTTAGTATGAAGCCCACTGCTTTAATCATTCATAATGAATTCTTAACATGAGAGGATTATTATTATTATTTTATTTACCTGTTGTAGATACCTGTCTCCATTCTCATTGGCTGGACTACTCTCTGATCCATTACTGCTTCCTGATTGATCTTTCTCATTCAACAGTGCTGTGGCATATGCCAGCGTATCCTACGGTAGAATGGAAATTCAGGAGGTTAGGTGCGCCATATACCCCATTCATTCAATGATCGTAATTAAAAACTCAACATCTGCCAATATTTATCACATGCTAAGGGACCTGCCATAGTTAGGCAGGAAGTAACTGAGGTAACCACATGGATTCACTTAAGGGTGCCCACTGTAGCCAGGAACAGACTTAAGATCCAATCTCCACAGGAAGAATGCACTTAAGTACACCTGTCTATAGTAAGATGCCAGGAAAATGGCCACTCAGTGAGGAGTAGGAAGGGGAAATGAAAACAACGAACACCATCTCTTGTGATTATGACACGTACCTGTGCTGAAATAGTGCGCTGGAAGGTTTTTGCAGTGGATGTTTCATTGGACACATTACTCTGTGGAGCCCAATAGTGTTCGGACATCTAAATAAAAACCAAAGTAAAAATTAACCCTGAGCAGCAGAAACACATTACATGTCTAAGGCCTTGCTTGTATATTCCACAGCAGGATGGGCCAAAAGTCTATGGCAAGGTTCTCCAAATCTGCGGCATACCTGTGCAGCATACAGGAGGGCCTGTGTCAGCATCACTGAAACATTCTTATTTAATTCATTAAAAGGCTCCAAACCCAAGATGTAGAATATCAGTACAATAACACTGTTCTATTTTTATAGCAAATTTAATTTCATGCCTGTTACCTCATTTTCAATATTCAGTATGGTGCAGTTTTTGCACTGGCAACACAACTGCCTTGTAAAAGTGGTCACAGAAAAAGATGGAGAGTCTCGGATTCTGGAATAGCAATAATACCCCATGAAGTGCTCGCAGAGAGACCGTGGCCTAAACTGGACTGCGGAAGCAGAACATGGATTGTGTCTACTGAACTTCACACTTAAGCGTCTTTGAGTACTGGAGAGCCATTACCAGGCCTGCATTAGCTGGGAGCAAATGGGAACTAGAGCTCCTACCCATGGCAGTGGGAATTGAGAGGACAGTGGTGTCTGTTTAATGCAGACATTTTTCTGTGTTGAACCGCAATGGGTTGCAAGAAATCTCCGGTGGAAGGTGGCTCCTGGCAAGGGAAGGTTTCCATACTGGAATTTTGATGTTGAACTTCAGCCTCTGAAAGCTTCCAAAGCTGGTTTTCCTCATGGGGAGGGACATTAGTCATGGGGATCATCATTGATTTAAAAAAAATATTCTGATTTATAAAAACTATGTACGAGTTGTCTTTACTGGTACCTCTGTGTACATTTGTGTGTACACAAACCTTTCTATTTTAAAGTAAGGAGCCAAATCAAGTGACTTTTCCAAATGTAGCCATTTTAGCCATGTCATAATACTACTTGTGATTCCAGGAAAAACTTGCACTCTGTCATAATAATGATCACAGAAACCAAGGTGAAATTCATGCCTATTCCAAAAATACAGCAAGGGGAGATTTGAGCTTATAATTCGAGCTGGGCGAATGACTGATGTTTCATTTTGGCCAGCAAACCCAAAAAATCAGGGACAACACCCAGGTCAGTTCAGAAAATGTTTTGATTTTCCTGATTCAGGAAGAAAAGATCTGAATCCACATCTACCTACCTACCACGTGAGTGTCTCAATCACCAGGCAACAGTCTCTCTCACTCTCTCTTTAGTCCAATGAATATTTATAGATTTACACAAAGTGGAACTGTGGAGATTGACAACAGAATAGCCTAGAGCTCATTGGTTAGGGCACTCACCTGCTCAAATGAATATTTATGTAGTTATACAAAATGGAAACCTTCAACAGGAGAGACAGAGCAATCTACACAGAGTAGCCTAGAGCCAGATGGCTAGGTTGCTTACCTGGGAGGGAGATCTGTGTTCAAATCCCTTTCCAGATCAGGGATTCACACGTGGGTCTCCCACATCCCAGGCAAGTGTCCTAACTACTGGAGTAACAGTTATAAATGGAAGAACAGACACACAGACCGTTTTCTGAAGCTGACTGTGAAAACCTTTCCCCAGCCTAAACTATCAGGGGAAATTTGTGAATAGTTTTGGGTCAACAAAAATTAAATAAAAAAAAAAATCACATAGATCAACTTATAATAGAAGTCTGGCTGCAAATGTAACAAGGAAGAGAAGACAGTCTCTCCATAATATTGCCCCAGCCAAATTACCTTCTTCTGTAGCCACTGTACAGCCCAGCTCCAATGATGAGAATTCTCCTTGAAATAATCTTTAGCAGCAGGGGACCTTGGAAATTAAGAGCATATTTATTATCCACAATAAAGGCAATCCTCTCTGTTAAATCTGAAATTCAGAGTCTGCTCTTCCTTCACACACATTACAAGAACCAAGTCAGTCACTGTCTTCTCTACATGGCATTATTGCAAACATGCTTTATTTTTTTGAAGACAATGCTATAATAAATTAACTGGCTTAGTGATAGTAAAAAATGTATGTTAGATATACACAAATAAAGTTGAATGAAATTTACATCAGATAGTCCATTGCGAAAGTAAGTTAAAGGTGAACCAAGAGCATATATTTTAAATCTTTAATTATTAACAGAATACATGATTAGATTTAAAAACAAACATTTTGAAATGAAAGATCTGAAATCCTTCCTAATATTTATCTGCCAGAAACCTGCATTTCACATGCAAGAATTGACAACTGCCTTAAACACTACAGAATGCAGCTCTCCTATTTTGGCTTTAGATGTTGGTATTATCTGTGGCAGGAGAAATCCAACTCAGCGACTAGTAGATTTAAAAATATCCCACATACAATTTCAATCCATCTCAAGGGAACCTAGCATCTCATTTTCAAGAGATCCAGAAAACTTCTAAGTAGACTTCAAGAGCAGGCCTTTGAACTTCAACTGCATTACAGTAACCCAGCCTACAGGTGACAAAGGTGTAGGTAACAACATCCATATTAGCAACAGGGAGGATTGCAACAGGCTGAAAATTTGTGAGGTTGTTACTATGGAGAGTTTAACATGAACTCTTCACTTTCTTTTACCATTACTTACTTCTGAGCAAGAGTAACAAGGAACTTGACACACTGATAGCAACGACTGCTGTCCACATGGTTACTATGGTGCATCAAGGCTGGAATGAGAAAAAAAAGTTACCTACCTTTTCGTAACTCTTGTTCTTTGAGATGTGTTGCTCATGTCATTCCATTCTAGGTGTGTGCGCACCCACATGCGCGGTCAGAGATTTTTGCCTCAGCTGTATCCAAAGGGCCAGCTGTGGCACCCTCTTGAGTGCCGCGCTCATGCATCAGTATGAGTATCAGGGGAGGCACGTCCACACGGCTCTGGAGGGGCAGGGCAGCCCGAACTGGGTCCTTTGCCCAATGGCCTTTCTAGCCCAGTGCCGAGGAGCCATGCTTCTCTGTTTTCTTTCTGGACACCGGAGATGGGGAGCAGTGCTGGGTGGAGCCTGGTGCTGGGGGTGTGCTACTCACTGAGGCCGAGGTACTAGGCGAGTCTTGGCAGGATGGCTCAGAAGCCGGACAGAGGACAGCCTCCACAAGGAGAGCCCGCAAATGAATATCCTGCTCCGAGTCCTGGGTCGAAACTTTTTACAAATATGACACTTCTTCACATGCGATTCCCCCAAGCACTTGAGGTAGCTGCTATGGGGGTCACTTACAGGCATAGGCCTGTTACAGTCCGCACAGGGCTTAAACCCGGGGGACTGGGGCATGCCTGCCTGGAGCGAAGTCCCCGCTGGGACTCTAACTTCTAACTCCTAACAACATTTAACAACTACTTAACACTAACAACTATAAACAAACGATTTACAAGGCCCTAAGTCAGAAGAAACAGAATCACTAGCCCTTGCTATGCAAGGAAAGGAGCTCCGACTAACCACCACGGGTGGTAAGAAGGAACAGAGGACCTAGGGCTGGCGGGGCCTGATATACCGGCGCATGAGCATGGCACTCAAGGGGGTCCTATGGATACCGCCAAGGCAAAAATTTCCAACAACTGCAAACGTGGGCACAGGCCCACCTAGAATGGAATTCACATGAGCAAGCACTCGAAGAACAGAAATATTTAAAAAATAATTCACACACAGTTTTGTGATACAAACAGCTACAAATTGGATTGAAAATATCAGGCTAAAGCAAAAAATTCTGGCATTTTATCATTTAATTTTATTAGAGCTTTCAGAAATGTTAGACATTTATAAAATATTCATGCTAACAGTACTAATTTTGCTCAAGATTCTCTTACAGGGTATCTGAACCCTCCTTTTTGTCTAAACTAGATCAAAGGAAGACTTCAGGCAATTATTTTATGCATTGTACCTGGATTTCTAACGGCAGTTTACAGACAAGCTGTAAATCTCTGGTAATACTGTTATCTTCCTCCTATCCATCCTACTATAGATTTTTACAGGGTTCCATCTACTAGGAAGCAAATTAACAATCAAAGCCAGGATAAAGGACCCAGCTCACCAACTTCCAACTGGAGCTAAAACTTCTAAAGCAATTATCAGAGGGGTAGCTGTGTTAGTCTCTAGCCACAAAAACAACGAGGAGTCTGGTGGCACCTTAAAGACTAACAGATTTATTTGGGCATAAGCTTTTAAGGGTAAAAACCCACTTCTTCGGCTCCGTGAAGTTTTTTACCCACAAAAGCTTTTTTACCCATGAAAGCTTATGCCCAAATAAATGTTAGTCTTTAAGGTGCCACCAGACTCCTTGTTGTTTTTCTAAAGCAAATGTCTAACTCCTCAATATATAAATGAAAGCAAAATTCATCACCAAGGAACCCCTCAATGAAGGATGAGCAAGACTACAATAAGCCATTACAAGTCAGTAATTTTCCTATGTTATTAAGTTTCTTGTCTCTGCATCCTACAATGGAGTCGGGGTGGATAAAAATAGGTTAATTTTTTTTTAAAAATCAGATTGTTGAATTAAATAAAATACATTTTTCTTTAAAATAACCATTTAAAATTGAATTTGAAATTATGATAACTGGTAGTTCTGCATCCCCTCACAGCTAGTTTTTATTCAGAAATTGGAAGAGGAAAACAAGCTTTCCTGCTTTTTCAACTCCCAACTGGTTTCTTAACTCTGAATGAACGAATCACTGAATTGAATTAGCTGAAAAAGCTGCAATGAAGAAAATATTCTCTCTGCACCTACAAATAGTTGACAAAAGCTGGTTTAGCACTTCAACAAACTCTGTTCTAGTAGCTTCCACCAGTTCAGTGGTTTAATGTAAAGGATTTTAATGATGATTGTAAGTTAGGCCATAACATAGGTTCTAAAGTATGAAGGACCTGGGGACCAGAAACAGCCAGTTCATTCGCTAACCACAGATACTTATATTGTTTAATAAATCAGTTGGTTTTAAATGCAAAACATTGTTACTTGATTTTTTTCTTATGCATCAGCACATAAGATTGTTTAGTAGTTAAATAAAACTGTTTAAATTTTTTTTTTGGTGCATTTAAAGTCCAATTTTCATCCAGTTTGACACAAATCCTGAATTAAAGAATCAAGTAAATAAGAAATGTGTTAGTCACATTTTCTAACATAATAAATGTAAAAAATATGAATCTGAATAAATGTATTTAAGCTCTATACTTGCTTAAATTTAAATTTAAATATATGTATATAGATATAGCATATCCCCTTGGCTAGCTAAAGAAATACCAAATTTAGTATACAGGCTATATTTAGTTGCAAATCAGCATGTTTTAATGGTTGCCAACTGATGATTTAAATCAATTTGATTTAAATGTACCCTGAGCAGAGGTTGCAAGAAAGGATTCCAGGATCTGCCAGAAGTGGACTTGTTACCCAAAGGTTGTTTTGTATATGGCTTTGTGGTCTTAATAGTAGAGAGCACAGTAATGAAGTCTGAAGTATCTGAACAGTTTCTAGAAATTCCAGGTTTAACTTAGTTATCCTCATACCAATAGTAGGATCTTGTCCATGTGGCCAAAGACAGTAAGATTTCATGACAAATGAAGCATGAAAGACACCATGAGGGGGAATGATGTTCAAACTCACACCTGAGAAGAAGGGACAGCCCTGCAGCTGTTAAGGTACAAGATCCTGGAACAAATTTTCCTCGACATCCAGACAGAAAAGCTGCACTACTCTTGGAGAATCCTACTTACAAAACCCACGGCGGTAGAAGATTTTCTTCCCACAGTTTCCAAGAGCTCTGTGGCAAAGTAGTCCATGTGGGTGGGGAAGGGCTCAGCAACTTGCTGACTGGAGAGAGCTCTTGGTGATACCATTATTAGAAGGGGACAGCAGCTTACATTAGAACCAAATCCTGGGATGGGGCTATATGTGTGTGCATCATAACCCATATAGTAAGAGAAGGTTCCATCATTCCATATGAGATTAGGGCTGCTGCCTCCCCTCCCCCAAACTTTACCTTGCAGGTCAGAGAAGCTTTGGGGGAAAAGAACTTTGACTCATGGAATAGGGGAAAAAAAAAAAGCTTAGCTATGGAGAGCCTGCATTCAGATACCAGCCCTCTGATTCAGCAGGATCAGAGCACCTGGAGATGACCTAAGGCCCGAATACAGGCTTACACACTTTTAAAGGCAGGATGCATGCATCCAGTCCTTGGTAGGATTATTGAATCAGAACAGGAATCACCACATTCATAAGGGAGGAAGACTGGAGGAGGCAGCAAAAATACTAAGATGTGTAAGGAGGAGACTCTCTCCAGGAGTCTGTTTTGCAACTGGGTTGAAAGACAACCAGCAAACTGAGAGAAATTCCCATCTCTTCCACTTACTTCACATTTTCTTCACATCTTTTTTTCCCCCTAGGGAAAGGCCAAAAATGTTAATATTAGTATATAGGTTGCTTCCTATATACTAACCGCTTTTCCTCCTGGTCTCCAGTGCAAGGACTACATTGCAGAATGGGGCTGGGGAGAGAACCTTTATGACAATACTGTATATTTGTGTGTACACCCGCCCCCCCAATAGTTTGGGACTGATCTGAACTCTGAATGGCCTTCCCTGATGTACATGTGCTCCATCCCTCTATCAGCTTAATGATTTGTTTTGTTTGGGAGAAATAAGAGTCCATTTCCTCCCGTCTATCACCATGATATTCTTGTGCTGTTTTTGGACAATATGTGAAATCAATTTCATTAAGAGGTTCTTCAGTTCAGCAAGATATAAAAACCAATAGGTTATCTGGACATTTGTCAAAGGAAAGCATTACCACATTTCACACAATAGGCCTACTTGCCTAGCAGTCCATTTTCAGTCTCAAATGCAAATTTAACCCTCTCTACTTGTAAAGGGTCTTCAATAACCTGTGAAGAGAAAAAAAAGGTTGGTAGAACTTAGTGTTATGTGAGAGGTACTTGCAAGGTGGTCTCCATTATAACCATGGTCTCAGGTTCTTCAGATTTTTGTGTTATAAATTATAGAATTGTAGGACTGGAAGGGACCTCAGGAGGTCTTCTAGTCCAGTTGCCTGTACTCAAGATATGACTAAGTACTATCTAGACGAGGGGTGGGCAAATTTTTTGGCTTGAGGGCCGCATCGGGTTTTGGAAATTGTATGGAGGGCTGGTTAGGGGAGGGGGTTGTGTCCCGGCCCTCACCCCCTATCTGCCCCCCGGGACTCCTGCCTCATCCAACCCCCCTCCGTTCCCTGATGGCCCCCCCGGAACTCCTGGCCCATCTACCCCCCCTCTCCCTGACTGCCTCCCGCTGGCCCATCCACCCCCCCTCATTCCTGACTGCCCCCCCGACCCCTGCCCCATCCAGCCATCCCTTCTCCCTGTCCCCTGACTGCCTCCCACCGCCCCATCCAACCCCATCTCTCTTTCCTAACTGCCCCCCCCAGGACCCCACCCCCATTCAACCCCCCCGTTCCCTGCCCTCTGACCACTCCAACCCCTATCCACACCTGTGGCCCCTGAGCAGCCCCGCGAACTGCCCTGCCCGCTATCCGACCTCCCCGCTCCCTGCTCCCTTACCGCACTGCCTGGAGCACCAGTGGCTGGCAGCGCTATGCTGTCACCACCGCGCAGCACAGAGCACCGGAGCCAGGCCGGGCTCTGCAGCTGTGCTGCCCCAGAAGCTCGTAGCCCTGCTGCCCAGAGCATTGTGCTGGTGGCAGAGCAAGCAGAGGCTGCGGGGGAGGGGAAACAGCAGGGGAGGGTCTGGGATTAGCCTCCCGGGCCAGGAGCTCAGGGGCCGGGCTGGATGTGGCCTATGGGGCGTAGTTTGCCCACCTCTGATCTAGACCATCCCTGACAGGTGATTGTCTAACCTGCTCTTAAAAATCTCCAACAGAGATTCTACAACCTCCCTAGGCAATTTATTCCACTGCTTAACTACCCTGACAGTTAAGAAGTTTTTCCTAATGTCCAACCTAAACCACCCTTGCTGCAATTTAAGCCCATTGCTTCTTTTCCTATCCTCAGAGGTTAAGAAAAACAATTCTTCTCCCTCCTCCTTGTAACAACCTTTTATGTACTTGAAAAATGTTATCATGATCCCCGCAGTCTTCTCCAGACTAAACACACCCATTTTTTCAATCTTCCCTCACAGGTCATGTTTTCTAGACATTTAAATAATTTTTGTTGCTCTTCTCTGGACTCTCTCCAATGTGTCCACATCTTTCCTGAAACGCGGGCACACAGAACTGGACACAATACTCCAGCTGAGGCCTAATCAATGTGGAGTAGAGCAGAAGAATTACTTCTTGTGTCCTGTTTACAACACTCCTGCTAATACATCCCAGAATGACGTTTGCTTTTTTTTGCATCAGTGTTACACTGTTGATTCAAATTTAGCTTGTGATCCACTATGACCCCCCCGATCTCTTTCCGCAGTGCTCCTTCGTAGGCAGTCATTTCTCATTTTGTATGTGTGCAATTGACAGTTCCTTCCTAAATTGAGTACTTTGCATTTGTGCTTATTGAATTTCATCCCATTTACCTCAGAACATTTCTCCAGATCATTCTGAATTTTAATCCTATCCTCCAAAGCACTTGCAACCCCTCCTAGCTTGCTATTGTCTGCAAACTTAATAAGTGTACTCTCTATGCCATTATCTAAATCACTGAAGAAGATACGGAACAGAACTGGACCTAAATCTGATCTCTGAGGGACCCCACTCATTATACCCTTCCAGCTTGACTGTGAACCACTGATAACTACTCTCTGGGAACGGTTTTCAACCAGTTATGCACCCACTTTATAGTAGCTCCATCTAGGCTGTATTTCCCTAATTTGTTTATGAGAGGGTCATGCAAGACAGTATCAATAGCTTTATTAAAGTAAAGATATACCACATCTACTGCTTTCCCATACCTCCACCCCCATCCACAAGGTTTGTTATCCTGTCAAAGGGCTTGTCTACACTGGGAAGCTGTCGACAAAACTTTTGTCTTTCACAGGCACTTAAAAAAGCCTCCCCCCGCAAAAGAGAAAAAAGTTTTGCCGACGCAAGTGGCAGTGTGAATGCGGCTTTGTCGGCAGGAGCGCTCTCCTGCCGACAAAGCTAATGTCACTCCCGGGGCTGGAAGTATTTTGTCAGCAAAAGTGCCAACAAAGTACCGAAAAAGAGCGTTTATACATGCTGACTTCTAGCGACAGCTGTGTGGTGTAGGCAAGCCCAAAGAAAACTATCAGGTTGGTTTGATATGATTTGTTCTTGACAAATCCACACTGACAGCTACCTATCACATTACACAAACAT
This sequence comes from Trachemys scripta elegans, assembly GCF_013100865.1. Lineage (NCBI taxonomy): Eukaryota > Metazoa > Chordata > Testudines > Emydidae > Trachemys > Trachemys scripta. Next base: position 96,122,033 of record NC_048305.1, on the reverse strand, counting down.
CACACTAGGTGTTTGCAAACTGACTGCTTAATTATTTGCTCCATTATATTTCTAGGTGCTTTCCTAAGATGACTAGTCTATAATTACCTGGGTCGTCCTTATTCCCCTTTTTATACGCTGGCACTATATTTGCTCTTTTCCAGTCCTCTGGAATCTCTCCTGTCTTCCATGACTTTTTAAAGATAATCGCCAAGGGCTCAGCTCTTTGAGTATCCTAGAATGTATTTCATCAGGCCCTGGTGACTTGAAGACATCTAACTTGTCTAGATATTTTTTAACTTGTTCTTTCCCTATTTTAGCTTTTGATTCTACTTCATTTTCACTGGCATTCATTAACTTAGATGAATGCCAGTTAAAGTGCTACTAAACTTTTTGGTGAAAAACAAACAAAAAGTCATTTAATACTTCTGCCATTTCCACATTTTGTTGTTGTTCCCCTTCCCCCGCCCCCACTGATTAACGGGCCTATCCTATCTTTGGTCTTCCTCTTGTATCTAATGTATTTGTAGAATGTTTTCTCATTACCATTTATGTCTCTAATTTAATCTTGTTAGGTGCCTTGGCCTTTCTAATTTTGTCCCTACATTCTTGTGTTATTTGTTTATATTCATCGTTTGTAATCTGATCTAGTTTCCACTTTTTGTAGGACTCTGATTTTCAAATCGTTGAAGATCTCCTGGTTAAGCCAGGATGGTCTCTTACCATACTTCCTCTCTTTCCCATGCAGTGGGCTAGTTTGCTCTTGTGCCCTTAATAATGTCTTATTGAAAAACGGTTAACTCTCTTGAACTGTTTTTCCCCTTAGACTTGCTTCCCATAGGATCTTACCTACCAACTCCCTGAATTTGGTAAAGTCTGCCTTCTTGAAAGCCATTAAATTTACTGTGCTGTTTTCCCTCCTACCATTCCTTAGAATCATGAACCCGATTCTCTTCAGGTCCAAAATGAAAAAACAAGACTTGTAGCATTTCACTGACTATTGCAATACTGAGTAAGTAACACTGCATACAATAGACTAAAACCCTCAGCTGAAAGGAGGAAAGATTACAGGATGTGTGTGTCAGAACAGTGACCACCATAATAATGCCTTCCTTCAGTTAGGTATTTAAACGTAATCCAGCCTGCTTGGGCGGTGCTTCATATACAAGTCTTTACTCTTCACTTACCAATATCTCATGAAGTAACTGGAATATGTTCTTCAGTTCATGAGGGGGGGCAATTTCCAGCTGGTTCTGTATGTTAGAAATACAAAATTCATCGGATGGTAGAATACACACCAGCATAATATTGATATAATTCAGTAAAAGTTCAAAATTTACCAGATATTTAACATTCCTTGCTTGTAGTTTGCAAAAAACTGTTAGAACTATTGATTTGAACCTTAAATCTTCAAAATATTTAAAGCCCTTGGAACACAACCGTAAGTTCAAAGCCTGGAACAGACCATACGCTGAAAATCTACTTTGATTAGCTTTGTACCTTGATGAAATGTAGCACGGTGAAGGAAAAGTGCTCATTACAAAAGCAGCAGTATACCACCATCTCGATGAGAACTGACAATGATCCAGTTAGCTCCCGTAACGCATGCATCACCTAGTGGAGAGATACATATATCATTTCAACACAGCTATAGTGTTACTCTTAAAAGCTATAGTGTTATGGGATTTTTTTTTTAGTATCCTTCAGGGCTGTAATTTTGCTTCCTTCCCCACGGTGGCCAGGTCAGTCCACCCCCAATAGCATTCCATAACATTGCTGCTTTCCATCTCTGCTAAACTTGCCTTCAACAATAATTTGGCTTGCAGCCCACTTATAAACTACGTTATTGAAATTTTCCAGTGTAAAAAGGCTGAGTTGATATTTTCTGATGTGTGTTCCAAAGGCTAAAATGTTTGTTTTATTTCTCAAGTGTAGTGGTATTTCAAAGAACCAACATAACACCAGCTTTTAAACACACAAGTTGTGGAGATATTTAGCACAATAGCTACCTCCAGTAAGTAAGGCTTCCCCTCAGACAGGAACAACAAGGTTTCCACTTCTTCATGGAGGGACAAAAGTGGACCTGAGGCAGTGATACTAAGAGGTGGACGCTGTTTAAAGACACCAGGAGCTAAAAGAAAAACAGAACACACAACACACGGATATAACACTGTTCTGCACTTCAAAAACCATCATCATTTCTGTGACAACGCTGTGTTTGCTGCAATCTCTGTTGATAGCAAATAGTTTCCAAGAACCTTCATCTCAAGTGCTGCACCACATACAATACGCATCACCACACAATCACTTGAGCACAGAAAATGAACTATTTATTACGTTGTCAGCATCCTAGTGACAACTTAATAAAGTGCTAAAAGACCACAGCAAATGAGTTTACTTAAAAGTATCCAAGGTTAATGTATGTATCTCAAATTTTAACACAATCACTACCACCACATTCAAGTGTTACAACAGAACTTAGCACCTTTCTAGTACTTTAAAACCTCAGCCCCATCGCCGAGTTTGGCAAATTTAACAATTCTGTTCAGTACTGAAAGTTTTCTTTCAAATGAGGGAGGGGATGTGTCTAAAGTCCCACTTCAAGCACTGAGGATCCCAACTTTTGTCTTTTTATCCCTTCTACAGCACTTAGTTTACCAGGGGTGTCTTTCCAGCGGCAGATGGCTGGATACTTAACTGCTTATTTAACTTTACCTAAGAATTAAATATCCTTTTGAAAGGCTTGGAAGGGATATGGAAAATGCAAGCAAAGTACAAAGTTGAAAGCTGGTCGTGTCTGGTACATGGTCCAGACTGGAGTGACACGGCTTAATTCACTCATGCTGGTAAAACTCTCTTGGATACGTGGATGACAGGGTGCTATGAAAATGATATATTCACACATTCCTAGAGTGCCAGCCATATTTTTAGTTCACCCTGGTATTCAAGTATCTCTACATGTACACAAATGAAAAACACATGGGCTCAGCTGTACCTCTCACACACACACAGTTATTTTCAATGTTCGAGGTAATTTTATTTCCCTCAATGATGACAAAATTAGTTCCCTCCACAAATGTAAGCTCATCTCAGCAAAGTGCCATATAAAAACTGAAAGGTTACTCTTACCCACATTCCTCTGTGAGGAGACATCAGAGTGCAAAACAAGTAGTGCCACAGTATTGTGAAGGAATCCAAACTCCCGTGCTTGTGCTGAACTCCACCTGCGGTTCTGTTTGGCAAAGCATGGAGCAAAATATACATCACTCCCTACTTACATTGGTAGTAACACATTCAAAGCCAAGCATCTATAACTTTTTCCTCTCTGGATGCAGTGAAACCTTCCTGTACAACATGCAATAAAAACCCACTCAAACCATCACAGCTACGAAACATCAATTCATTCAGACAAAGGTGGGGTTTAAGCATAGATTTAAAGGAAAACGATAAAATAATCAGAGGAATACACCTTTTTAAACCTCATGAAAAGTCTGTCCTCTGACTTAAGTATATGAAAAATATGGGAATAGTCGACCTAAGCACACACGACATACATGCCATTTAGCTGTTACCTGGTTATTTTGCCGGTTGGGGCCAAGGAGAAAGTTGATCATATGCCTTAAAGCAGAATGTCGGAGAAGAAGATTGCTAGCCCTTATACCCTGCTGTCAAAAGACAGAATGCAAAGTTACATTGCTGTACAGATACAGAATTACATTTTGCAGGCGCAAAAGTAATTTGCTGTACAGGCTAGACTCTAAATTCCCTACTTACGAATAAGCTACATCTTCACATAGCAAGAGCACTGAATAAAGGATGCTTTATGAAATTCCACTTTAGTGGTTTGTAAGCTTTGTGTGGCTTTAAAACAATTAGAAACCATGCTGTGACATACAGCACCATCCTCTCCGCTATTCAGCTTCCCACCGCAAACCTTTCAGCCTATTTCTTTAAATATTGTCAAATTATTGCATTTAGACTTAAGCAACACAGGCAGGGTTTAACATGTATACATTGCTTGTATTTCTATACTCTTCTGTCCCAATCTAGTGTTCAAAAGCCATGTGCTTTACAGAGATAGGCGTTTTACTCATTCGAATTCTGGAAAGTTCTCATTACCACTGCTTTCTTAAATAGGTTAGACAGTATCCATAACCAGTTCCTTTTCTCATGTCCTTTCAAATTAAAATAATTTGAAAAGCTATTAGTTCATTTAGTTACCTTGTGTACAAAGTTGTTGAACAGGAAAAAGTACTGTGCACAGTTTTTACAGTTCTCGGGAACATCTTTATCCAACAGAGCAAGTAGCACCTCCATTAACTGATGTAGACTTTTTAACTGTCAAAAAGTAATATTTAAATTAAAGTGGCAATTGACTACTGTATAAATCATTTAAAACACCCCCTATTAAGGTTGAGGGCTAGTTAACATCACTGTGTTTATATTCAGATGTACTTATTGTGATGAGAACAATCGAACCAGGAGGACACAGTCAAAACCTGCTTTCCCCTTTCAGACGGTAATATTATGTACATTCTGAAAATGAAAGTATCAACTTTCAGCAGAACTTGCTCAGAGAAATGCAATTTGGCCAGCTTTGTCTCAGGGGGCCATTGAGCAGACTTTCCTCATAGGCTTAATTAGACAACTTCCTAAACGGTGGCGCAAAGGGGAGGAACATCCGCCTCCCCAGGAGAGAGTTATCTTAATCCATCACACAGAAGCATTCACTGAAAAAGTCAATATACAAAGTTAGGAAATTAATTTCCGCTGTGAACCGTAGTCTGGCAATTAAGACTAACTTAAAAGCCCATTGGCAACGCATGGAAATATGCTATGAGCACAGAAGGGTGATCATATTTTCTCAATTTCTCTTACATCTCAAGGACAATTGCATGAGAGTAGGTCTAAATTAATCTTTCCCATCCAGAAAAAAACACTTTAGAAACTACTTTGTTTCATATTTTCTTGTGGTTTCTCCCTTGTGGTATTACTAGGGACAGTTGCATGTAAGCAGGAACATTGTGAAAAAGCTCACCTAATGAGGTGCTCTCACCCAAAGTTAATTGCATTTATATTCACTCCAGGGTACTATACTAAGCTGATGTCAGAGACTTCTGACATCAGATAAGGAAGGGGAAGCAGTTGCAGGTAACTCTTAGATTCTGAATGTGTGTGTACCAGTCTTGGTAATATCAAAAGAGAATAAACCAAAATATAACTAAGAATGATTGCCAAACAATGTTTTTCAAAAAAATTTTGTGGGGTCAGAGCCTCTGAGACAACAAACCTGAATGTTATTTATATATTTTTACAGGTAATACTGTGTTTTAACTAAACTTGAGCCCTTAAAATTGATGATTGATTGGCGATCCTTCAATTTCGAGGATGATCTCCAGCTCTACCACGGATTTACATATGGGTCCTGAGATGACTCAGGAGTCTGATCCCGGAACGTCAAATCTGCCTGCAGTAGGTACACATTTTGTGGCAGGTCAGAGGCCTGCTGGGAGCAAGTTATTTCTTTTTCCTTCCTCCTCTCTCTTTTCAGCTTTGAGGGCAAGGCACTTCTCCTCGAAGCAGGCCACTGTCTGATGGAGGATATGGCGCCATTGGGGTTGGTTGGTAGCTTGCTCTTCCCAGCTTGTGATGTCCACATCAGTTTTCTTAAGCTACGCTTTCAGTGTGTCCTTGTAGCATTTCCTCTGACACCATGGGATCTTTGACCATGGTGAGCTGAGAGTAGAGGACTTGTTTTGGGAGATGAGAGTCTGGCATCCACACACAAGGTCCAGCCCTGCGAAGCTGGGGCATGAGGATCATTGCTTCCATGCTAGTGACATTGGCTTCAGCGAGGATGCTGGCGTTAGTGCAGCGATCTTGCCACTTGATGTGAAGGATCTTCTGGCAGCATCGTTGGTGGTATCCCTCCAAACTCTTGAAGTACTGTCTATTGGTCACTCAGGTTTCGCATCCATAGAGGAGTGTAGGAACAATAATGGTCTTATAGACCAGGATCTTGGTGACCTGCTGTAGATCACGGTCCGTGAAAACGCTTCGGAGCAATTTCCCCGCTGGATCCTGTGGTGGATCTCACTCTCGATTTTTGCATTTTGAGAAAGTTGGCTATCACTATAGCAAAAGTGCTCAACTGTCTCCAAAGTCTGACCCTCGATGGTGATTTGTGGTGGGTCTTGTGCAAGGCCTCAAGCAGATTGATCGAGCACTTTAGTCTTCTCAATATTCAGTGAGAGTCTAGGCTTCGGTAAGCTTGTGCAAGAAAATCCAGGATGGACTAAAGGTCATTCTCAGTGTCTGCGAAAATGACACAATCATCAGCATACTGAAGATCAGTAATGGACACCTTGAAGACTTTAGACTGAGTGGAGACGCTGAAGATTAAAGAGCCACCCATCCATTCTGTATTGAATGTCAACTCCATTGGGGAGGTGATCTTTAACGAGGACCAAAATGACTGCTAAATAGATGGAAAACAGGGTTGGGGCAATAACGCATCCTTGCTTAACCCCAGTTCTTATGACAAAAGGTTCCATCTCAAGGCTATTACAGAGAACTGTGGCAGTCGTCTGATCATGGAGAAGCCTTAGAAACTTAATACATTTTGGAGGGCAGCCAAATTTGGCCAGCACCTTCCACAGGACTTCACGACTGACAGAGTCAAAGACCTTTCTCAAATTGATGAAAGCCATATACAGGTCCTGATTTTGCTCCCGAGACTTTTCCATCCTCTGTTACCTTAAAATTAAGGTGCATGTCACTCCCCAGCAAACTTAACTTCTATTTACGTACAGATAGAGGGCTGAGATCCCATGATGTGTACCAGACATTCAAAATATGCAACTTGGGACTCCAAGACTGGGGTACACTGCATTATCATGGCTAGAGGAAAGGCGCATGAAGGGATTCAAGAACTGAAGAACGATGGAGAATGAGGTTATTAAAGCCTTCTACTTTGGTCATTAATAGAGGTGCATGGTATTTTCTGGCAATACTGTGCCAGCTATAGCATTACAAAAATCAATACACTAATTCAAAATTAAATATCACTGACCTTATCCTGATAAAGCAAGGCACCGTCTAGAGTTTTTTCAAGAATGGTGGCAACAGCGATTCGCACCTCTCTTACACTGCACTCCAGCAGGAAAGTCCTGGAAAATACACAATGCAGCTGAAGGGAGCTTGGGATCAAACCTTTGGTTTGTCTATGCTACTACTTCATGCTGAAGTTTGGCATTTGGCACGTAAAAGGACAAAAGCTGAGGCTTGCGTTCATGCTTGCTCCTATTGCAATTTCCAATGTTTTAGTTTTTTAGAGCAGTGAACCTGCATTTGATCACTTTAAAAGACCTAACTGAAGTTATCGTACAATTCATAAGAGACAACTATACATATAGCATCAACATTCTTCAATCAGCGCTTCTATACATAGCATACAGTATGGTTGCATAGCAGATTCCTAGCATATGTTCCAGGCCACTCAGAAGTGATTAAATGGGATCTTTCCTCAACTTCTGAGAGCTGGCACACTTTCCTCACCCAGTGGTCTTCACCAATGGATGATCTTATACACGGCATGATTACCATGCAATGTTCTCTAGCAATAAAAAAATCCAAGCAGCAATTTCATAACAGCATAACTACCACCATCACCTCCTCTCCAACATTTTCCATCTTTGATTACACAATAGGTGCCTTGGAAATGCCTAAACACTAGATATTTCCTTTTCTGATCAAGAACCAGCAAACTTACTTCCTGATATGAAATCCAAAATACCCCCGAGCATATAGGTAATTCAGAGAGAACTCTGTTTAAACACTAGTGAGTTTGATGCAGAAAAACAAAAAGCCATTCAAAAAGTTAGGGGTTCTCTCAACTAAACTTACGGAAGGAACGTCAACCTTGAATTTCCTTGCCTCATTTAGTGATGATTATTATTGCTAGTTAGCTAGAAATATACTACAACGATCAGGTGATTCATGGGAATACAGTAGGATAGCTGAAGAGCTATTTCCTCAAAGTAATTATGATTCATCGTCTAAATATTTAATACAATTAAGAAAATGCTTAAACTTAGATCATGAAGCTTTCTAATACATTGCAATATGTGCTAAAAAGTTAAAAGAGCCTTGGATGCAGAACAAAATTTTCTTGTAATCCCAAAACAAGCCAGTATTAAGTTGTGAGCTCTCCACTCATTTAAACGTTAATAGCTACCAGCAATGGCCTGGATTTATTATGCTCAAAAGAGTTGCTGAAACTTTGGAATAGTGCAAGATAAACCCAACAATCTGCCAGGAGGATTTAATGTAAATGCCTCTAAGAAAGAAATAAACTAGGCTGAAGAGCTTTTGTAAACAACCACTTCATAAAAAGCTGAGAACTGACAAATAACTTGAGAATTCTCAATAAAAGGCATTCTGAAATAAGGCCCGACTAGCACATTTCGGGGGACTTTGTTTCTTGAACACAAATTATCTTCCCCTTCTATGAAGTACAATAAAAGCTCTTTGATAACATCCTTCTGAGCAACCTGAACCATGAAATTGCTCATCTAGGGACTTCACTGTAGAGGAGTCAGTGGGTGGATGAACTTATTCAAAGAATATGCTCTAGCTTCTACATCTTTGTAAGAGAAACAAAATTGAGACTACCTGCAACGATCTTGGTAAATACATTTAATCGTGTTTTCTGTTCCCTTCCTCTTGTAGCACAAACAAGTCAAGAGCTCCACAAACTCTTGTATTTCAAAGCAATCACTAAAACTAGATTATTAAACTTTGGTTTCTCCATTTACGTGGATATCACTATTTTATTATATTTATTGGTTTCTTCATGAAAAATTAAGCAATTAGATAATGACAAATACTATTTCAAACATCTGATTAAGGGATACAGAATATACTGAACAGCTCTTCTACTTTTATTAGTATGTGCCAAACCACACCTTTAAGAAATGTAATTTATATTGACTTGAGAGAGGAGATTGGTACTTACTTTACAAGCTCTCGTCCCTCTGATCCAACCAAATATTCAACTAGCCACTGACAAGCATCAAAACTTTTAGAAAGCAATGCATCAATGGTGGCAATCCATTCTTCCGTATCAATCCTTTAATGAAGCAGAGACAGAAGGATAAGTAAAACAGCAGAATTTCATATCTGACTTTTTCGTGTCTGATAATCAATATCTTGTGTTTCTAGAGCAGGGGTGGGCAAACATTTTGGCCCGAGGGCCACATCTGAATGGGGAAATTGCATGCAGGGCCATGACTGTAGGGCTGGGGGAGGGGGTTGGGGTGCGGGAGGGAGTGTGGGAGGGGGTGTGGTGTGCAGGAAGGGGCTCAGGGCAATGGGTTTGGGCAGAGGAGGAGTGCGGGGTGGACGAGGGGGCTCAGGAAAGGGGGTTGAGTGCAGGAGAGGGTGCGGGAGGGGGCTCCTGGCAGGGGTACAGGGAGGAGTGTGGGAGGGGGCTCAGGGCAGGGGGTTGGGGTGCAGGCTCCCTGCCTGCCCTGGCCCCGCGCCGCTCCTGGAAGTGGCCGGCACCATGTCCCTGCATCCCTTGGAGGAGGAGGGCAGAGGGCTCTGTGCGCTGCCCTCCCCTGTGGATACCTTACCCGAAGCTTCCATTGGTTCCCCGTGGCCAATGGGAGCTTCGGGGGAGGTACCCACAGGCGAGGGCAGCATGCAGAGCCCTCCGCCCCCAGAGACATGGTGCTTGGCCGCTTCCAGAAGCGGTGCGGGGCCCGTGACGCCACGGGGGTGGCAATCCTGTGGGCCAGATCCAAAGCCCTGACAGGCCGGATCCAGCCCACGGGCCGTAGTTTGCCCACCCCTGTTCTAGAGGTAGTTATCGTTCTGCTGTGCAGCTTTCAGGGCAGCAGGACCCGACTGGTCAATCAAAGGGGAGTGGTTTGACTCCTTTTTCTGGGGAGCTACTGCTTCCACCATTGAAAAATATCTTAAGAATTTAACAAGATACAGTAACTCAGACCCTCTCTCTTTGTTTCACCTGTCTACAGCATATAAAGGACCCATGTCTTGATTTGAATTGAAAACATGTTGGATAGCACAGGACAAAATAGCGAGACACTTAGGAAAAAAAATCATCCATCACATTTTACTGTCTCAAATCCAGCTTAGCCATTCCTGCACTGAGATCCAAAAAGTGGCTTTTAACATTATTCATAAACAGTAAGTATTTATTTAAAACTAAATTTACTTGTGCTCATAAAATACCAGGATTTAGAGTTCTTATTTCTCAATTCAGAATACACGCTAATTAAAGCTTTGACCATTTTACTTGTATTTAAATCCTTTCTACCCCCACAATGATGTTATGAGTGACACCCACAGAAATGGACAACTGCGGGAGAAAGAAGTTGTCAAGTTTCCCTCCTTGGATTGTGTGTGTGTTGGGCAAATTCCATTTGTATTTGGAATCCCCCAGCTGGAGACTATTGCTGTGCTGGTGAATATCAACAGGATTTGTGGAGTCAAGAGGCTTAAATGCAATAATTCAAAAAGTTACAGGATTTACAAGCCAGCAAGTCTCACCAGGTATGCCCGTAGAGCACTAAAATGAATCCTTACCTGAGTTTTTTCTTGGTTCGTAAATAGGTTTGGAAGAGGAACTGGACTGCTAGCTGTAAGCTCACCTTTGCCATACATGGGTAATAGGGGTGTTTTAGCTTAGTCTGAAAGAAATAACACATTCACTCCAGTCCAGTAGTACCACTTTTCTGTTCATATTTGTAAAGAAACAGTAAACATAGCAAAATACTCGGTTTTTAAAGTTTTGTTTCCTTTGGAGGCACATTGGCAGGCCCCAAATTTTACCTACACTGAAATGAAGACTCTCCAGCTCAGAATACAAGAGGATTCTAAAACTAGGGCTATACCTTTGCTAAAATATGAACTAGCTTGCTGAAAAACCCACCCAACCCAGGATGCTGGTTTGTTTACTGTTTCATTGTTGTGAGTAGACAGGACTGTATGAGCTCTAGGACTCTGGAGTGCATCTATCAAAGTTTCTAGGCTTGTAAATAATGTCCCTTACAAGTTGAAAGCATTGTTTTACAGAAAGCTCCAAGAACTAGAAAAAGAATGATACGAAGGTGACTAATATCAATTGTGATCCACCCTTCATAAAGAAAGGGAATGCTAACCAGCCAGAGCTTAGCAACTTGCATCCCTGTCATACAATTTTTTAATTACGGAAATTTAAATCATATTTTTGTAAATTTTACTGCAGCCTGATGACAACTGTTTCCATGATCAGGAACAGGAAGATAGCATCAGCTTTTAACTAGATGCTGTCACTAGGAAACGTAATTGGAGATATTGAATAGTTTAAACAAGAATTCCATTAATCCACCCAGCTATTTTTCTTCTGACTGGGGCCCAAACAACCTTATGTATGCCCTCCTGTCCAATATTATAGCACCCAAGGATTAAAATCTTGCTACTTACAGCATTCAGAGAAGCTAACGACAGAACAAAACTGAAATAGTCACTACTGTACACATCTCTATTCTTCATAAATTTCAGATTTTCATCTCTCACCATCTGTAAAGGAAAAGTGGTTATTGTTAGTAACGAACGGCAAGAAACCATTACATCCTCCCAGGTTACAGTGCTCACATTAACATTCCAATCCTACCTACTCCGGAGGGATCGGGAGTGTTTGGCACATGGTCATGCAACTAACTTATTTGTGCTCCGAGCTCACTGTATTGCTTTGGGGAAGTTAGTACTGAGAGATTTCCATAAAGGCAATTATCTTCTCCCAAAATATGGTAAGAATCACACTGGCAGAGTGAGAATAATTTACCCACTTGCCCAGCAAAAGATAGCTTGTGGTTTTGTTTGTATTTAGGAATGTTACAAGACTATGTGCCAAGAAAATGAAAGCTTAGGATCACTAACATGCTACACAAGTTATTGGAACATAAAATCAGCAGGTTCAACAAAGAGTCACAATAACAGTCATGAATGCAGAGTTCCCCCCAAGCAAGTTTCACTAGAAGCCTCACAATAAGTTTAAAACAAGTGCTGTTTTCTGTGGCCTGGTCTACACTACGGGTTTAGGTCGACTTTAGCAGCGTTAAACCGAATTAAGCCTGGACACGTCCACACAACGAGGCCCTTTCTTTCGACTTAAAGGGCCCTTTAAACCGGTTTCTTTACACCACCTCCGACGAGGGGATTAGCGATAAAACCGGCCTTTGCGGGTCGGAATTGGGGTAGTGTGGACGGAATTCGATGTTATTGGCCTCCGGGAGCTATCCCACAGTGCTTCATTGTGACCGCTCTGGACAGCGCTCTCAACTCAGATGCACTGACCAGGTAGACAGGAAAAGACCCGCGAAGGTTTGAATTTCATTTCCTGTTTGCCCAGCGTGGAGAGCACAGGTGACCACGCAGAGCTCATCAGCACAGGTAACCGTCATGGAGTCCTCCCAGGATCGCAAAAGAGCTCCAGCATGGACCGAACGGGAGGTACGAGATCTGCTCGCCATATGGGGAGATGAAGCAGTGATAGCTGAACTCCGTAGCAGTAAAAGAAATGGAAAAGTATTAGAAAAGATCTCCAAGGCCATGAAGGACCGAGGCCATAACAGGGACACACAGCAGTGCCGCGTGAAAATTAAGGAGCTAAGGCAAGCCTACCACAAAGCCAGAGAAGCAAACGGAAGGTCCGGGGCAGAGCCGCAAACTTGCCGCTACTACGCGGAGCTGTATGCGATCCTAGGGGGTGCAGCCACCACTACCCCAACCGTGTGCTATGACTCTCTCACTGGAGAAACACACAGGGAAGACGGTTCGGGGAACGAGGAAGATGACGATGGAGGTACTGTAGGTAGCTCACAGCAGCAAGGAAGCGGAGAAACCGGTTTCCCCAACAGCCAGGATCTGTTTGTTACCCTGGACCTGGAACCAGTAACCTCCGAACTCACCCAAGACCCTCAGGGCACACAGGAGACCTCTGGTGAGTGTACCTTTGTAAATATTTGTAAACATTACACATGGTTTAAAAGCAAGCGTGTTTAATGATTAATTTGCCCTGGCAATCGCGGCCAGTACATCTACTGGAAAAGTCTGTTAACGTGTATGGGGATGGAGCGGAAATCCTCCAGGGACATCTCCAGAAAGCTCTCCTTTATGTACTCCCAAAGCCTTTGCAAAAGGTTTCTGGGGAGGGCTGCCTTATCCCGTCCGCCATGGTAGGACACTTTACCACGCCAGGCCAGTAGCACGTAGTCTGGAATCATTGCATAACAAAGCATGGCAGCGTATGGTCCCGGTGTTTGCTGGCATGCAGACAATATCCATTCCTTGTCTCTCTTTGTTATCCTCAGGAGAGTGATATCATTCACGGTCACCTGGTTGAAATGGGGTGATTTTATTAAGGGGACATTCAGAGGCGCCCGTTCCTGCTCTTCTGAACAGAAATGTTCCCCGCTGTTAACCATGCGGTGGAGGGGAGGGGTGAAGTGATCATCCCAGAGAATCGTGTGTGTGTGTGTGTGGGGGGGGTGGTTTACTTGTGTTTGTGCCGCATGTTAACCGGGAAACTGCAGCCCCCTCCTTTTACATTGAAACCCCATTTTAAATGGACAACCCAATTCATCCTTGAGATGGGAAATGCGCTGCTGTTTGCAACCTTTCCCGCATGTTAAGAAGGTTAAATAAGCCAAAACACTGTGGCCTACGATGGCTGCCTGCAAGCCGAAATATGCGACCTTGTAATGAAAGAGTGTACCCATTGTTCCCTAAAATGTGTCTTTTTTAACCACCTCTCCCTTCTCCTCCACCAGCTGCAAATGTTTCTCCTTCGCAGAGGCTCGTGAACATTAGAAAGAGAAAACGTAAGACGAGGGACGAGATGTTCACGGAGCTGCAGATGTCCTCCCACGCTGATAGAGCACAGCAGAATGCGTGGAGGCAGTCAATGTCGGAGATGAGAAAAGTCCAACATGAACGAGAGGAGAGGTGGCGGGCTGAAGACGATAGGTGGCGTCAGCTTGCAGACAGACGGCAAGAGGCAATGCTCCGTCTGCTGGAGCATCAAAGTGATATGCTCGAGCGTATGGTTGAGTTGCAGGAAAGGCAGCAGGAGCAGAGACCGCCGCTACAGCCCCTGTGTAACCAACAGCCCTCCTCCCCAAGTTCCATAGCCTCGTCACCCAGACGCCCAAGAACACGGTGGGGGGGCCTCCGTCCACCCAGTCACTCCACCCCAGATGATCGCCCAAGCATCAGAAGGCTGGGCTTCAATAAGAGTTAAAGTTTTAAAATGCAGTGTGTCCTTTTCCATCCCTCCTCCCCCACCCATCCCTGCTACCTTGGCAATTATCCCCCTGCCTCTGTAAGGAACTAATAAAGAATGCATGAATGTGAAAAAACAATGACTTTATTGCCTCTGCAAGCGGGAGGGGAGGGGAGGGTGGGGTGGGGTGGTTGGTTTACAGGGAAGTAGAGTGAACCGGGTCGGGGGGGGGGTTGGAGGGTTCATCAAGGAGAAACAAACAGAAGTTTCACACAGTAGCCTGGCCAGTCACAAAACTCGTTTTCAAAGCTTCTCTGATGCGCACCGCGCCCTGCTGTGCTCCTCTAACCGCCCTGGTGTCTGGCTGCGCGTAATCAGCGGCCAGGCGAGTTGCCTCAACCTCCCACCCCGCCATAAATGTCTCCCCCTTACTCTCACAGATATTGTGGAGCGCACAGCAAGCAGCAATAACAATGGGGATATTCTTTTCGCTGAGGTCTGAGCGAGTCAGTAAGCTGCGCCAGCGCGCTTTTAAACGTCCAAATGCACATTCCACCACCATTCGGCACTTGCTCAGCCTGTAGTTGAACAGGTCCTGACTCCTGTCCAGGCTGCCTGTGTATGGCTTCATGAGCCATGGCATTAAGGGGTAGGCTGGGTCCCCAAGGATCACGATAGGCATTTCAACATCCCCAATGGTCACTTTCTGGTCCGGGAAGAAAGTCCCTTCCTCCAGCTTTCGAAACAGAGCAGAGTTCCTGAAGACGCGAGCATCATGTACCTTTCCCGGCCATCCCACGTTGATGTTGGTGAAACGTCCCTTGTGATCCACCAGGGCTTGCAGCAGCATTGAAAAGTACCCCTTGCGGTTTATGTAGTCGGTGGCTTGGTGCTCCGGTGACAAGATAGGGATATGGGTTCCGTCTATGGCCCCGCCACAGTTTGGGAATCCCATTTCAGCAAAACCATCCACTATTGACTGCACGTTGCCCAGAGTCACTACCCTTGCTATCACCAGGTCTTTCATTGCCCTGGCAAATTGGATCACAGCAGCCCCCACAGTAGATTTGCCCACTCCAAATTGATTCCCGACTGACCGGTAGCTGTCTGGCGTTGCAAGCTTCCACAGGGCTATTGCCACTCGCTTCTCAACTGTGAGGGCTGCTCTCATCTTGGTATCCTGGCGTTTCAGGGCAGGGGAAAGCAAGTCACAAAGTTCCATGAAAGTGCCCTTACGCATGCGAAAGTTTCGCAGCCACTGGGAATCGTCCCATACCTGCAGCACGATGCGGTCCCACCAGTCTGTGCTTGTTTCCCGGGCCCAGAATCGGCGTTCCACGGTATCAACCTGCCCCAGTAACACCATGATTTCCACATTGCTGGGGCCTGTGCCTTGTGAGAGGTCTATGGCCATGTCAATTTCCTCATCACTCTCGTCGCCGCGCTGCAATCGCCTCCTCGCCTGGTCCGGGTTTCGCCTTGGCATGTTCTGGCTCTGCATGTACTCCAGGACAATGCGCGTGGTGTTCATAGTGCTCATAATTGCCGCGGTGATCTGAGCGGGCTCCATGATCCCAGTGCTAGCTATGGCGCCTGGTCAGAAAAAAGGCGCGAAAGTAGTATCTGATGGACCAGGAGAAGGAGGGCGGGAGGGAGGGAGGGCCGAGTGACGACATGGCGTACAGGTACAGGAACAGGGAGAAACACAAACAACTGTCACACAGAATGGTCCCCCCAAAGATTAAACTGGAAACCCTGGGCTTAGCAGGCCGTTGATTTCACGGAGGAAGGGGAAGCAAATGAACACAGAACAAATCTATTTTTTACATCTTAAGGTGGCAGCCGACGCTGCAGCATGAGTGACAGCCATACCAGTATGACGATGACGGATACCAATCATAATATGCCATCATCTGCCAAAAGGCAAGGGGCTGCTGCTGTGTAGCAATGCAGCCCCACGTCTGCCAGCCCCACGTCCGCCAGCACCCAGCATCGCCCTCGGCCTCTTCTGGGTGCTTAGCAGACAATATTGGGCAATTGGCAGAAAATAGTATATTATGACTGGTAACCGTCATCATCGAAACAGTAGCATGTCTGCCCAGGTGGCCATGATTGACAGCCATACCAGTACGACGACGACGGGTACCAGTCATAATATACCATCGCCTGCAAGGGGCTGGTGCAATGCAGCACTACGGCTGCCAGCCCCACGGCTATCACTCATGCTACACCGTCTACCGCCAAAAGGCAGTTAGCAGCTGCTGCTGTGTAGCAATGCAGTCCCACGTCTGCCGGCACCCAGAGGACATATGGTGACGGTGAGCTCAGCTGAGCTGAGCGGGCTCCATGCTTGCCGTGGTATGTTGTCTGCACAGGTAACCCAGGTAAAAAGGCGCGAATCTATTGTCTGCCGTTGCTGTGACGAGGGGGGAGGGGCCTGACGACATGTACCCAGAACCGCCCGCGACACTGTTTTGCATCATCCGGGCATTGGGATCTCAACCCAGAATTCAAAGAAAAGGCGCGAACCGCTTCTCGGCTCGAGCTGTGGCGCAAACGTAGTATCTGACGGCCTAGGGGAAGGAGGGAGGGGGGCC
The DNA here is from genome assembly GCF_013100865.1 of Trachemys scripta elegans. Classification (NCBI taxonomy): domain Eukaryota; kingdom Metazoa; phylum Chordata; order Testudines; family Emydidae; genus Trachemys; species Trachemys scripta. The sequence goes on along the minus strand of NC_048305.1, from coordinate 96,105,167 downwards.
GAGTGACGACATGGCGTACAGGCACAGGGAATTAAAATAAAGAACGGTGGCTGTGCATCAGGGAGAGACACAAACAACTGTCACAGACTGGTCCCCCCCAAAGATTAAACTGAAAACCCTGTTGACGGAGGGAGGGGGAAGCAAATGAGTACAGAGAAAATCTATTTTTTACATCTTAAGACGACGGTGCAGCGTGACTGGTAGCCCTCGGCATCTTTCTGGGTGCTTGGCAGCAAATACTGGGCGGTGTATGACGATGGTCTTCAGGCCTATTGCACGAGCTGCTGCTCAGGGAAGACTCTGCTAACGTGCGATGACCCGACTTGTAATAGGCCGGCTAACAGTCATAATACACCATTTACTGCCAAAAGGCAAGCCCCACGGCTGCCAGCACCCAGATCGCCGATGAAGGCTACCAGTCTACTGCACCGTCTACCGCCAAAAGGCAGTTAGCAGCTGCTGCTGTGTAGCAATGCAGTCCCACGTCTGCCGGCACCCAGAGGACATATGGTGATGGTGAGCTCAGCTGTGCTGAGCGGGCTCCATGTTGTCTGCACAGGTAACCCAGGTAACCCAGATAAAAAGGCGCGAATCTATTGTCTGCCGTTGCTGTGACGGGGGAGGGAGGGGCCTGACGACATGTACCCAGAACCGCCCGCGACACTGTTTTGCATCATCCGGGCATTGGGATCTCAACCCAGAATTCCAAGGGGCGGCAGAGACTGCGGGAACTGTGGGATAGCTGTGGGATAGCTACCCATAGTGCAATGCTCCGGAAGTCGACGCTAGCCTCGTACTGTGGACGAGGTCTGCCGACTAGAGCACCTAGAGCATTTTATTGTGTGGACATACACAATCGGCTGTATACAACCGATTTCAATAAAACCGGCTTCTATAAATTCGAACTAATTTCGTAGTGTAGACATACCCTGTGACATGTTTTAAACGACATGCTACACTGTAAATCCTCCTGTACTCCACTGCTTAAACTGTCACCAATTCTCCCTCCATTGGCTTCCTATCTTACCAAGCCAACTTCAAAGCCCTCATAGGCAGAGGTAACATTTGTATGTCTCCTCTGTATTTTGGTTTCTCCCATTCTCCTCACCTTACTGTTCTCACACTTTGCTCCAAAAATAAGGACAGCTAGCTAGATTTCCTGTTTATCTGCCAAATATCTTCTCTGTTCTTCTTCACACTCACTTCGAGGACTCCATCCTTTCTGCTCTCAATCATCTCTTCTCTCCCCCTTATATACATGGATTTTAATGTTGATTTAGATTGTTTTAAACTAAAAATTCTTCAAGGCAGGGAATCGGTCAATGTTTTTGAAATATATTGTGTAAAAGTACTGTGCTGTACAATTAGTTATTAGCATTGGATTGACGGCTATAGGAACGAGTCAAACAGTCCTGAAACATTTTCCACCTTTAATCTAGTTTTGTTTTCAACAAATCTATTTCTACATTAAGGTCAGCTTCAAAATAATGTATTTCACCTGCTATGCCTAATAAATTAATTGACGGAAGCAGCATTCAGTCCCTATTTTTGGAGTTCTTTACCTGATATATTCGTACAGGCATTTTCTCTACAAAGAGTCCTTTCTTCTCTCCTTTTCTGACCAGCTTAGTCAAGATGGAGAGACGGTCATTGTTGGGTCTGTGTGGTCGAGGTGATGACTGGGGTGAAATTTCTGGAGAAGATGGAGCAGATCTAAGAGACAGACAAGTTTAATGCTGATAATTGAATCCTGAGATAATCTTGCAAGGCAATTTTCAATATACCAACAGGAAAATGTCATCTTATTAAAGTGTTTTGATCCTTATCTCCATATATTTTTGGAGGCTGTTGGAGTCAGTGTCAGACCTCTCACTACAACAGTGGTGGGAGCATGAAAGTTACACATGGAAGCAATAAAAAAGTACTCATTAAGAGCCTTAAAAAAATAGGGCAGACAGCATGCTCCTTTGGGGGACAGGAATTATCCTATTCTTAGTTTTGTCTATGGTATCTAGATATCATGGAATCAGAAATGCCTCAGATAGGAGGATAAACTTACAGCGAGAGATCCTCAGCTTCTTGCCTTACAACGCTGACTCGACTTTTCTTTGGTAAGACTGGAGAGTTCTGATCCGAGACTCTCTGGTAAAACAGCATGTAGGCATTCCAGTACCGCCGACGCATGTCGGGATAAGGGTTAGCTTTAAGGAAAAATGAGGTTCAAGTCAGTCTTTGTAGGTATAACTAGCCGTATAATCCCTACAAGGGAAACATAAAACTCAATAGACAATTCATGCAAAAGTTAAGCTATATAAAGTAATTTTAACCATTTTAATCCCAGTCTACTCTGAGGGAAGTGAGCACATAAGGCGTGGGGCTACAGGGAATTTGGTTCAATAAGTATTATTCAACCCTCTCTCAATAAACAGTGAAAGCATTCCTCAGTAATGTGGAAAACTTTATGAAAAGTTGCTTAGGAAGGTTTCCTAGTCAAATGTAACTGAAGACATTCTAATTCTAGTCACTCGGAGTCAAAGTGTTAATCCTAGTATGTTTGGATAAAATTTACTTAATTCTAACTCTGCAGTGAATTAGTATGAAACAAAGCCGTTATTCATTAAGTCTGTACTTATTACTTACACTGATCATATACTTTTGGTCTATACTCTCCACCAAAACATTCATATTCCAAGGTTTCATCAGTTAACTCAAATTCTTCAACAACCGTGTCATTGAATTTATACCATTTTCCTTTTCCACATCCCCTATGGTCAAACACAACAGAAAAGGTGAAAAGTTACAAGATAGGTTTGAGTGCCTTAAATTAAAAAAAATTCCTAGCAATGAAATTCCTGAGATTGGGTCTGCTTTGATGGTGAACAAGAAGGGCTTAAAACAATTCTTAAAGTTACAAAAATCACTTTAATGAAAAGGTGTGATTTAAAAATCAAAAGCATGAAACATGTCATCTAATGTTCAGACATCACTGAAAGCCCCAATCTTGCAAGCCTGCATGGAACCCTAATGGGTATGTCTACACTGCATCTCAGAAAGAGCCTTCCAGCTTGGTTAGACAGACTTCTGATAGCAGGACTCACCGTAGCACACTAAAAATAGCCGTATAGACCTTGCCACCTAGGCTGGAAATCAGGCTCTTAAGCCCCAGGTCCCTCCCCACCCAGGCTTGAGAGTCCCAGCTGTAATGTCAAAGCAATGTCTACACAACTATTTTTAGCACACTAGCATAAGTCTGTCTACCCTGGCTGGGCGGCTTGCGCCCAGATGCAGTGTAGACACACCCAATGACATTAACTGGGGTAGCTTACAGGATTGGACCTTAGTTCACACTAGATTTTCAACTTTTTCCAGAAGCGCTTACGTTTTTTCAGTAGCTCGCGTCTTTGTTGGTAGCTTTAAAGGACTCACTACGTTTAACAAGGAACCTGGGATGTTCCTTTTAAAACAAGTCATCTTCAGACCCAGTTGCTTTGGTCCTAACCCACTAACGTGTGTGATCATTGTCATTTGTTACCTCCTGTCCTTTATAAAGGAATAATAGTGCCCTGCATGTGCTTGGCCACTGTGCACAATCACACCAACAAGCTCGTAGTTTTCTGTAGGGGCAACTTTTTTTCGTGGGGATCCTCCACCTCCTTGATCTGTACTTCTTCCATTGTCACCAACTTCTGAAGAGGAATCTTGTCGAGCCATTCCTGAAACTGTGTAGGGTTCCATGTTCAACATCCAGGGAAACTGTTCAAAAGCGAACATCTTGGATTAAACTAAGACACCATCTGGTATGTTACCAGCTTGCTGTCGTCGTATAAAAACACAAAGACTTACTCATAAATGCCTTATACACTGGAAATAGCTAATGAAAGTGTTGTGCTTTCGCCTTTTATCCGCACAATGTATAAGCTAGCCAGCATTTCTTTAAGAAGCAGGTTTTTGCTCTTGCTTTCCAGGCCATAAAGGACTTGGAAGTAAAGTGGAAACAACAAACTCAGCCCTTGAAAGGCTCCACAGGGAGCTACAAACATTATCACTGCAGAGAAGATCACTGTACAACAGTCTTTGAAAAAATGCTTTTTTTGAGGAAGGGGATGAAGGGAAAAATGGGAATTCAAGAGGAGCCCCGGGGGCGGGGGAGAATATAGAGCAGTTCTCTTACCCTTATCTGTTCATCATATTTAATGGAGCGGCCACTCTCCCAATCAAATCCAAATCTCATCAGGTGGATCACCAAAACACTGGGCAGAGCTTTAATGCAGGTGCGCTTCACTGTAGTTCTCTTAAAGAGAGAAGAAAGTCACCTGTCTAGATACTCATTATAAAACATTGTACAATTCCTGTCTAGTCTACATGATTTTTAAAGAATAACGTCCCAAAATTGTACACACAGTGCCAGATGAAAGTAAAACACACACAAGCAATGAGCGATGTGTACAGAACCCACGCAGACTGGGTTATTTACACCTTTAGAAAAAACATCGTATACTATCCAGTCGCTCATCTGAGTGTTATACAAAACTCAAGTCATAGGGGATGGAACTTGATGTTTGGTTAGGGCTATAGATTTGGATTTAATCTTGTGATCATGAATGAAAGATACTGTTCCCTCATATGCCATATGAAATCTTTCTTCCTACATCCACGTAGAAAACAAGGAAATACTAAGGCTACACTTCACTTATGTCGTTAAAACTTTTGTTGGTCAGGGGTGTGAAAAACACACACCCCCTGCCCAACAAACGTTGAAATGGCAAAAAGCACCGGTGTGGACAATGCTGAGTCAGCATGAGACACTCTCCCGCCACCGAAGCTACCACCCAACATTGGGGGTGGTTTTATTTTGTCGGCAGGAGAGTTCTCTCCTGGTGACAAAGAGCAGCTACCCTGCTTACCTTACAGCGGCAAGATTTTAGTGGCACAGTGTACACACAGAGCCTAAGTCATAGTGTGTATTTTAATCTCTCCTCACAAAAGTAAAATACCTTTTCTTTGCATTTCTCACAGTAGTATGCGTTACTTCCCTCCAGAACTTCTCCTCTAACAAACTGATCCAATGAAATTTCCAGACTTTGACATGAAGTGACTCCTAGATTGAGCGCCATGAAGGCTTCTTCGCGTTCGTACCTAGATTCAAGAGGGGGGAGGGGCATTAAAATATTAGAGAACGAAGCAAAACATATCTAACTTAGACATGTCCTCCTAGGTAGAATCTTCAATTGTTAGAGCAAAGGCTGTAAATCAAGAAATATGTGCTTTATTCCCAGCTCTGCTACTGGCTTGCTAAGTGATCACAGACACGTAATAATCTGCTTATCAGTTTTCATAAAGATAAACAGCCACTTCTGGAAAGTATAACTCATATAAAGAGGATCAACTCTCAAAGTAGTTACAATTTCTGGTCATAGCTTTCTTCACTTTTGTTGAGATTTCAGCTGCTGATTAGGATTAATTTTCTTACACCTACCTGACTTTACAAGAGAACCATGATTTAGAATTATTTTCTATTTGATCTGTTATAAGTGGCCATCAACTGGTTACAGGGTTCCTGCTCTCATTTTCAGCTTCTATTTCGGAGCCACTAATTAGAAAAAAAGTGTGATGACCAATATAAGGAATTATGAAAGCCTTAGAATTTTAGCTTGGGAATGCTAGATTTTTCCTGTAATAGGTGCTGGAAGCGTTTTAGTCATCAGCTGTTTACAAAGTACCATTTTGCTCTATTTTTTAAAACTGGAGACATCACATGGTACTGTACAACTAGGTGAGAAGGTTCCAAATTTGCTCACGTAACATTAATATATGAGCAATTTTAAACAGGAAGGAAAAGTGGTCCTGAATTCTGAGCCAGAAGGACACAGGCATACGAAATTATGTTGTACAGGGCAAGCGGTCAGTGAATATTAAAGGGATTTGCAATACTAAGATTACAATAGAGTTGAAAAAGTTTATTCCTCCTCCCACATCTGTTACTTTAAGAAGCAGAAGTACACTCCATGATGTAGGGACGCCTCACCCCACCTAGTTACTTACCTGTGAGGACAGTCCTTACAGATCTTCTGATCTGAGTAGATACCCTGAAAAGTATTCTTAAATATTTGGTCTCGTCCTATTTTCTGTTGAAGATAGAAAGTTAAAGTATCAGTTGGATATTTTTGTAATGTACAAAGAGCAGCATCCTGAATTTAGTCCGTTGTTTTATCTATTACATAAAATACCCTGTGCTAATGCAATGTTAAGGTCACAAATACAAAAGCAGAAACTACAGAAGTTAACTCATCACAATGTTAACTTACTCACACCGTGTAAAGAGTACTTCATATATACACCCCCCACTTGATTTTTAGTGTTTCAGACAAGCTATATCACCAAGATGCATCTCCTCAAAAATGTGAAAAGCAAGTCTGTCTAAAATTAAGATTAGAGACAGTCTTCTATTTTAATCCCCATTTCATCACTCCCCCTCCCCATCTTACTTTGCCAGTGCTAAATCGATCCTCCTAAAATGCAGCATGTGTAATTTGAAGCCACATTAGAATTTTTTCACAAAAGTTTAAGGCAAATAGGAAGAGGCATTTGGGAAGTGAGGTTTTGAAGTCTAAAAGATTGATTTCACATGAAAGATTAGTAACCGTTTTTGAACTGTTCTTTGAGATGGGTTGCTCACGTTCATTCCATTGTAGGTGTGCGTGCTCGCCACATGCACCAGTGCCAGACAATTTTTTCCTCACTGGTATCTGTAGGGGACCAGCTCTGTCGTCCTCTGGAGTGGCATGCGTATGCGCCGGTATGAGGCGCACTGCCGGCCCCCTGCCTCTCTCAATTCCTTCTTGCCGGAACTCTGACAGAGGGGAAGGAGGGTGGGTCATGGAACGGACATGAGCAACACATCTTGAAGAACACCAGTTATGAAAGGTTAGTAGCCGTTTTGTCTTCGAGTGATTGCTCAAGTCCATTCCATTGTAGGTGATTCCCAAACAGTACCTCTGGAGGCGGGCAGGAGTTCATAGATGGGTCAATTGCAACACAGCTCTGCCAAATCCAGCATCATCTCTGGCCTGCTGGGTAATGGTGTAATGCATGGGGAACGTGTGTACCGAAGACCATGTCATAGCCCTGCACTAGGGACATGCACCAGGAAGACAGCCGAAGATGCCTGAGCCCTAGTCAAGTTAGCCTTCACTATGGGTGGAGGCACAGCCTGTGCCAACTTGTAATAAGTGCGGATAAATGTGGTAATCCAGTTTGAAATCCTCTGAGAGGACACCGAAAGGCCCTTCATCCTTTCAGTGATCACAAAAAAAAGCTGAGTTGATCTACCGAAGGTCTTAGTGCGCTCCAAGTAGAAAGCCAGGGCACGTCTGACATCTAGAGTGTGCAGGCGCCTCTCCTCGTTGGTCGCGTGAGGCTTTGGACAGAACACTAAGGAAGACATCCTGGTTGACATGGAAGTGTTGGCCTTGGCGACGCCTATATCCCCTGCTCTTTCTGCAATACAGTTCCGCTCTGGTCTGGCCCATGAACCTCTGCGCTTGCTGAGGTTTAAATCTCTTTCTAACATGGGATGGGGTGTACAGACCCAGCGAGCAAAGAATGGCTCGAGTCTTTTAGGCTGTGTAATCTGCTGTCTGTTCAACAAAAAGGGCCGAGCCGTCAAACGGGAGGCCGTGGATGGACTGTTGGACCTTCGCCAACAGACCGGATGATTGAAGCCATGACACCCTTTTCATAGCCACCAGCGAGGCCATTGCCCTGGCCGCAGAGTCTGCCGTGTCTGAGGCAGCCTGGAGAGAGGCTCTCATGATTGCCCTGCCCTCATATAGTATGGCATCGAGCTCCTGTTTACATCCTGTGGGAGCAAGTCAGCAAACTTGGCCGTGGACTGCCATATGCTGAAGTGATACCTGCCGAGCAGAGCCTATTGGTTTGCGATGCGAAGCTATAGGTTGGCTGTAGAATAAATTTTCCTGCTGTAGTGATCAAGTCGCTTCGCATCTTTATTTTTTGGGGTCGAGCTGGGCTGCCCCTGCCTGTCGTGCTTGTTGGAAGCCACAACTACTAGTGATCTGGGGCAGGGATGTGTATATAAGTACTCAAACCCCTTTGCAGGAACGGAGTATTTGCGCTCTGCCCTCTTAGAAATGGGGGGCAGGGATGACAGGGTCTGCCACAGGGCTTTTACGATTTTGACTACCCCATCATGCACGGGTAGAGCCATCTTTGCCGGGGCTGCTGCCACCAAGACATCAAACAGGGAGTCCATGGATTCGGACATCTTCTCCACCTCCAATCCCAGGTTGACTGCCACCTGTTTAAACAGCTCCTGGTGGGCTTTGACATCATCCTGAGGCACACGGGCCTCCTACTGCCTCATCAGGTGATGATGATGAGGCGGCCAGCCCAGGATGATGGACGGGGTTCCACATCCCCTGCCTGGGGAACCACAGCCACTGGAGGAAGGGTCTCTTGGGCCCCTTGGACCGATGAGACATCTGAGCCTGGGGGCAGTTCAGACACCAAGGCCAAAGGTCTTTCTGACGCCCCTGAGACGGAGCGCTGGGCCTGAAGTCTCCCAGCCTGGGGCACTGCCAATGGGTTATAGATTTACCAGGGCCCAGGCCACTGACCCTGTGGCCACATGCTTGCAGGTTGGCTCTGGGAAGAACCTGCTTGCTGTGCAGGTGGCAGTTGGTCCCTGGGTGCCATCTACTCCTCGCTCTCAGAGCCCGAGGAGGAATGGTCTTTCTCTGGTGAGCACAGCGGCGCCACCATAGAGTCCGCTTCCCCACTATGTCTGGTGGCAATCGGGACCCCGCTGAGCCATCCCGCGTATCCGGCGACGCTGCTCATAGGCCTGGTAATAATCTGGAGAACAATGCCACCCACTTCAGGAACAGCGCGCAGGCTCCAGCGACCGGAATTGGGAGTGCGAGGGATCGTCCATGATGCTCTGGCGACCGGCGCCGGGGCTCTGGTGAGCGGCGTCTGTGAACCAGGGATTGATGCCTTTTGGGTGACTGCTGCCAGAGTTCTGGGGACTGGCAGCCTGCCTCTGTGGCCTGGTACCAGGGGTCCAGTGACTGATGTGTGGATCCTGGAGCTCAGTGCCTGGAGCTCGGCGATTGCCAGGAACCTGCCGAGTAGTGGCTGTGGGTCTGTGATTCAGGACACGGCGGTGGTCCTGGTGAGTTGTCTGGGGTACTGTGTCATGGGGGTGACTTCTGCAGGGGTGCCATTGAGGGCTTTCCCCTAGAAACGGGTGGGGTGGGAGGGATCCTTAGGCCTCTCTTCCTGAGGAGTAGGCAGCACCAGGAGGAGAAAGAGGTCTTTTGCCGCTTGAAAGGCTTCTGGGGCGGAGGGCACTGTGAAGTACCACGTACCTCTATCACTCCCTGGGGTAGGAGGCAGATTGCGGGGCGGACTAGGCCCAATAGGCGAGGCTGCCGTGTGGCTGCACTCTGGTGGCGACAAGATAGCCCGACTCGGGCCAGGGTTGTCATCTCCCTTATCCTTACAGGACCCTGGGGAATGCCCCCTCCTAGGGTGCTTCTTGTGCCTTTTGGCTGGTACCGGTGCAAGGACCATCACTGGGAGACAGATGGTGCTGGGGCTACACTTCTTGTCGATGCTGAAGTACTCGGCACTGAGTCCAAATGTGCCGGCTCTGAGGCCGGTACAAGAGCAGACTCCATGAGGAGCGCATGGAGCCTGATGTCTCTCTCCTTTCTGGTCCAGGGCTTGAATCCTCTGCAGATACAGCACTTTTCACAAGTGTGGGACTCACCCAGACTTCAAACAACTAAGATGCAGATTGCTGATTGGCATGGGCTTCTTGCAGGCTTGAAGTCCGGGGGTGGGCTATGAATAACTAAGTACACTAAAAGAACAGGAGTACTTGTGGCACCTTAGAGACTAACAAATTTATTAGAGCATAAGCTTTCGTGGGCTACTGCCCACTTCTTCGGATGCATATAGAGTGGAACATATATTGAGGAGATATATATACACACATACAGAGAGCATGAACAGGTGGGAGTTGTCTTATCAACTCTGAGAGGCCAATTAAGTAAGAGAAAAAATTTTTTTGAAGTGATAATCAAGCTAGCCCAGTACAGACAGTTTGATAAATGTGAGAATACTTAGGAACTGAAAACTATACAACTATTTACATAATAAAACTTCAAAGAACCACTGAAAGAGAAACTACTTGCTAGAACAAGAGGAACGCTCCAGCACAGACACTGGTGGTAAGAAGGAACTGAGGGAGGGAGGGGGCCAGCAGTGCCCCTTATACCGGCCACTCCAGAGGGCACCAGAGCTGGTCCCCTACAGATATACCACTGAGGAAAAAAACAGTGCATGGGGCGAGCATACACCCCTACAATGGAATGGAAATGAACAAATCACTCGAAGAACTGCAATGGCCTAGATATTTCAGGTGTGGTTTATCTGTTTATCTGGAGGAAGAATGAGGTCTTTGATTAATTGTGGTATTTTTTGGGTGGGGGCAGAGGGAGGAGGTGAGTTTGTGGATGGAATTAAAGTAATTGCTGAACATATTATGGCTGCAATGCAGATATAGCTGAGAGTTCCCCAAATCCAGACAGGGAGAGTCGGTTTATGAAGGCCTGGTACTTTTTGGCTACTGTAAAACGATAAGGTGGGCCACTGTGTAGACTAAAAACTGCTCTTTAAGACTGCTTTACAAACCTTCCCTCAAAGTAGGTCTCTTTCCATAACTTGGTGAGTGGAAGGCATGAATCCACACTTGGAGCAAGAAAGAGAAGGGGCCTTTTATAGGTGTGGGAGGGTGAAGCAAGGTGCATGGGGAGATGTGGTTCATTTCTGGGAAACTTGCAAGCGCCATGGGAATGGATCTCACTGAGGAATTCTTAGCCAAAAGAAAATTCACAAGCCAAACACTCCCATCTTAATAAAAGTTAAAGACATAAATATCTGTCAATAACTTTAGGGGAACACACACTGAGAATATTGGCGTTATCGGCCCTCAACATTAGAATGCCAGTAAACCAACAGCTAATGTCACCCAAAACACACCTTAACTCAGCCCCCAACTTTATCATTAACCAGAATCAATGGAAACAAAAATTTAATCCTAGTCTCAAACAATGCACATCTTCCTCATATCACTGAATCCAAAAGACAGGCATGATTTAACTGGCCTCACTGAGCCATCTGTATATTTTAAATAAAAATGCATCTGTGTTACATCAATACACCAGATTAATCTTCTGCCTTCTAAAAGCTCACATGCAGTCACCAGGAACAACATTTTTTTACGTCTCTTTCCCCACAATTGATCACATTTTGGAGAGTAGCTTGGGAACAACTTCCCCTCCAAAATACAATATTTATCAACGTAATTGTTATATGATGGATTTAGAATAAATGCCATATTTTGGGCTATGAATCATGTGGGGCCTTGACTTAAAGTTTCATTACCAGGGATTTAAGTGGTGGAGATCAGAGGCATCATGTGAAGGAACTAGGGTGGCAGGAATTATATTTACTTTTCAAACATATGTAACCAAAGCAATTTTGGCCAGAATTCTGGACACCACAGGCAAATTACACAAAGAAACTGGTTTAGCAGATTTAAGATGCTAAAGCTACAAGTTATGAACTTCTCAGAGTCTATCAAAAAAGACGGTTACTCACCGTTGTAACTGTTGTTCTTCGAGATGTGTTGCTCATATCCATTCCATTAGGTGTGCGCGCGCCGCGTGCACGATCGTCGGAAGATTTTTACCCTAGCAACACCGGCGGGTCGGCTGTGGAGCCCCCTAGAGTGGCGCCTTCATGGCGCTGAATATATACCCCAGCCGACCCGGCGCCCCCTCAGTTCCTTCTTGCCGGCTACTCCGACAGTGGGGACGGGGGGCGGGTTTGGAATGGATATGAGCAACACATCTCGAAGAACAACAGTTACAACGGTGAGTAACCGTCTTTTCTTCTTCGAGTGCTTGCTCATATCCATTCCATTAGGTGACTCCCAAGCCCAACTTAGGTGGTGGGGTCGGAGTGAGACATTGCTGTGTGCAAAACCGCTGATCCGAATGCAGCATCGTCCCTGGACTGCTGCACTAGTGCATAGTGAGCTGTAAACGTGTGGACTGATGACCAAACCGCCGCTCTACAAATGTCCTGGATCGGAACTTGCGCCAGGAAAGCAGTCGAGGAAGCTTGGGCCCTCGTGGAGTGAGCGGTGAGGTGCGGTGCTGAGACACCTGCCAGGTCATAGCAAGTCCGGATGCAAGACGTAATCCAGGAGGATAGGCGTTGTGAGGAGACCGGTGAGCCTTTCATTCGGTCGGCCACTGCAACGAAGAGTTGCGTCGTCTTTCTAAAGTGCTTTGTGCGGTCAATATAGAAGGCCAGGGCCCTGCGTACGTCCAGGGAATGCAAACGTTGATCCTGGCGAGTGGCATGTGGTTTGGGATAAAAGACCGGGAGAAATATGTCCTGGTTGATATGAAAAGGAGAAACCACCTTAGGGAGAAAGGCCGGATGTGGACGAAGCTGCACTTTATCCTTATGAAAAACTGTGTAAGGGGGCTCAGATGTAAGCGCCCTGAGTTCAGAAACGCGCCTTGCTGAGGTGATGGCTACGAGGAAGGCTGTCTTCCAGGATAGGTACAGAAGTGAACAGGTGGCCAGTGGCTCGAATGGAGGACCTGTGAGCTTGGAGAGAACCAGGTTGAGGTCCCACGTCGGGACTGGCTGACGTTGTTGAGGGTACGTCCGGTCTAAGCCCTTGAGGAATCTAACGACCATCGGGTTAGAGAATACCGAGGACGCGAGTTCCCCTGGGTGAAAGGCCGATATAGCGGCCAGGTGAACTCTAATTGAAGATATCGCCAACCCCTGTTGTTTTAGGGAGAGGAGATAGTCCAAAATGAGAGGAATGGGTGCCTGCAACGGGGATGTGGCTCGTTGTTCGCACCAACAGGAGAACCGTTTCCACTTGGCCAGGTACGTGGTCCGTGTTGAGGGCTTCCTACTGCTCAGCAGAATCTGTTGGACAGAGTGCGAGCACTGCTGCTCTGCCTGGGTGAACCATGGAGCAGCCACGCTGTGAGGTGGAGTGATTGCAGGTCGGGGTGACGCAACCGGCCGTGGTCCTGAGAGATGAGATCCGGACACAACGGAAGCGGGATCGGTGTCTGAACCGAGAGCTCCAACAGTGTGGTGTACCAATGTTGTCTCGGCCACGCAGGAGCGATCAGAATTACCTGTGCCTGGTCTCTGCGCAGTTTGAGCAGTACCTTGTGGACCAGAGGGAACGGAGGGAAGGCATAAAACAGGTGGTCTTTCCAGGGAAGTAGAAAGGCATCCGAGAGGGAGCCCGGAGCTCGACCTTGTAGGGAGCAGAACACGTGGCACTTCCTGTTGTCTCGAGATGCAAACAGGTCTATCTGGGGAAACCCCCACCTCTGGAAGATGGAATGTATAATGTCCGGACGGATAGACCACTCGTGCGTTTGGAAGGACCTGCTGAGTCGGTCCGCTAGAGTGTTCTGGACTCCAGGGAGGAACGATGCCGTGAGATGGATTGAGTGGGCGATGCAGAAGTCCCACAGGCGAATGGCCTCTTGGCATAGAATTGACGAACGTGCTCCTCCTTGCTTGTTGATGTAGAACATGGCCGTGGTGTTGTCGATGAGAACTAACACACAGCGGCCACGTAGGAGATTGAGGAATGCCTGGCACGCCAGGCGTACCGCCATCAGTTCCCGAACATTGATGTGTAGGGCTAACTGGGATGCAGTCCACAGGCCCTGGGTATGGTGTTCGTTGAGATGGGCGCCCCAACCCAGAGATGACGCGTCTGTGACCAGGTGCAGAGAGGGTTGTGGGGCGTGAAATGGCATCCCCTCGCAGACCACATTGTGATCCAGCCACCAGGTGAGGGAGGCCAGGACCGAGTTCGGGACCGTGACCACCATGTTCAGGCTGTCCCGATGTGGACGGTATATTGATGACACCCAGGTTTGAAGCGGGCGAAGTCGAAGTCTGGCATGCCTGGTTACGTACGTGCAGGAAGCCATGTGACCCAGCAGGGTAAGGCACGACCTCACCGTGGTAGTTGGGAAGGCCTTGAGCCCTTGAACGAGGTTCTTGATGGTGCCAAAGCGGTTGTCTGGCAGGATGGCTTGTGCACGTCTGGAGTCTAGAACTGCGCCGATGAATTCTATTCTCTGGGTAGGTTCTAGAGTGGATTTGTCCTTGTTGAGTAGGATGCCCAACTCGTTGAATGTGTGCACTATTCTGTGGACGTGAGCTTGAACTTGCTCTTTGGTGCGACCGCGTACCAGCCAGTCGTCTAGGTACGGGAACACCTGTATCCCTTGCCGACGAAGGTACGCTGCCACGACAGCCATACATTTCGTGAACACTCTTGGGGCCGAGGATAGGCCGAAGGGAAGGACTGCAAATTGGTAGTGCACCGTGTTTACCACGAATCGCAGGAAGCGTCTGTGAGGTGGGTAAATTGAGATGTGAAAGTATGCGTCTTTCATGTCGAGGGCGGCGAACCAGTCTCCAGGATCGAGGGAAGGGATAATGGCCCCCAAAGAGACCATGCGGAACTTCAACTTTACTACGAATTTGTTGAGTCCGCGCAAGTCCAAGATGGGCCGCAGACCTCCTTTGGACTTGGGGATCAGGAAGTAACGGGAATAAAATCCCCTGCCCCTTAACTCTATCGGAACCTCCTCTATGGCCCCCATGGCCAGGAGCGTAGAAACCTCCTGTATAAGAAGTTGCTCGTGAGAAGGGTCCCTGAAGAGGGACGGGGAAGGGGGGTGGGAGGGGGGGATAGAAGAAAACTGGATAGAGTATCCCCTCTCCACCGTGCGGAGGACCCAATGGTCCGAAGTTATAAGGGACCAAGCACGGTGGAAGTGGGAGAGACGATCCCGAAAGGAGGGGGCTGGATCCTGGGGGATGACTGGGGCGCCGTCCTCGACCGCACCTTCAAAAGTTCTGTCTAGGACCTGAAGGTGGTCTTGGTGGCCCTTGGTTCTGACCGGGTTGAGGGCCAGCCCATCTTCTCCTACCACCTCGCCCTCGCCTTCTGGCAGGGTCCTGTCTCTGACGAGGTGGAGGGGGGTAAAAACGTTGAGGCTGGGGCCTAAATGGTCTGCGCTGGGGACCCGCAACATGCATCCCCAAGGAGCGCATGATTGTCCTGGAGTCTTTGAGGCTCTGCAATCGAGAGTCCGTCTTCTCCGAGAACAACCCCTGTCCTTCAAAGGGCAAATCCTGTAGGGTCTGCTGTAATTCAGGGGGCAAACCCGAAACTTGGAGCCAGGAGGTCCTGCGCATAGCGATACCTGCGGCCAGGGTTCTTGCGGCCGAGTCCGCTATGTCCAGGGAGGCCTGTAAGGAGGTCCGAGCCACCTTCTTACCCTCCTCAACCATGGCTCCAAACTCTTCCCTGGACTCTTGGGGAATCAACTCCTTAAACTTCCCCATAGAGTTCCAGGAGTTGAAATTGTAGCGGCTCAGTAGCGCCTGTTGATTCGCCGCTCTAAGTTGTAGCCCTCCGGCTGAGTAAACCTTACGGCCAAACAGATCAAGCCGCTTAGCCTCTTTTGATTTTGGCGCTGCAGCCTGCTGGCCGTGGCGCTCTCGTGCATTCACTGATTCCACCACCAGTGAACACGGTTGGGGGTGGGTGTACAAGTACCCATAGTCCTTAGATGGGACAAAGTATTTCCTTTCCACCCCTCTCGCTGTGGGTGGAATGGAGGCAGGAGTTTGCCATATCGTATCCGCATTCGTTTGGATCGTGCGGATCAAGGGTAACGCCACCCTCGATGGGGCATCCGATCCAAGGATATTCACGATCGGGTCGTGCACCTCCACTATCTCCTCCGCCTGCAGGTCCATATTACGGGCCATCCTACGCAGGAGATCCTGGTGAGCCCGAAGATCTATCGGAGGGGGACCCGTGCATGAAGTGCCTGCCACTGCCTCGTCCGGAGAGGAGGAGGAGGAGGATGCCTCCGGTGGTACTGGATCCAAGGGGGGGTCCCGGTCCCCCTGCTCTTGGGTCGGAGCGTCACCTGCACTTGGGTCCATGGTGTCGGGTGGTGTAGACACAGAAGCCTCCACGCCTCCAGGCGGAGGCCGAGAGATGGTGGATTCTGGGGCCCTTCTGACCGAGTGACCCGAGCGAGAGGTCGATGGTAATGAAGCCCCTTGCTCCTGGTGGTACGCCCACGGGGTCCAAAACGACCAGTGAGATGGTCCATGAGAGTGGTCCTCTGCCCTCTCCTGCCAATGGCCCAAGTCTCATTCCTCGGCCTGCCCCTGAGGGGGGTATGCCGATCTCGACAGGTCCTCCGAGGAGCGAGACACCGATCTTGACGGCCATGGCGGTGCCGCGAAAGATGAAACGATCCCCGTGGTCTGCGGTGCCGCACGGTGCCGGTCCGGAGATGATCTATCTCTGTGCGGTGCCGGCGATCGGTGCCGGGACCGCGACCGGTGCCGATGACCTCGTCGGTGCCGGGAGTCAGATCTGGACCTCGACGAGGACCTAGAGTATGCTCGGTGCCGGGAGCGGCCCCTCGACGTCGAGCGTCGACCGTAGCGGTGCCGAGAACTACGTCTCGACGTTGACCGGTGCCGACGATCATATCGGTGCCGAGACGTAGAGCGGTGCCGCGAAGAAGATCTTGGCCGCGAGTACGACCGGTGCCGAGACGATATTCGGTGCCGGGACTGCGAGCGGCGTGGGGACCTGCTTCGGGACCTGGATCGGCGCCGAGGTTCCAGCCCTTGTGATGGAGGGCGCATCAAGGCAGGGTTCCCTCTTGACTGTACCGGGCGAGTCAACGGTGCAGTCGGTGCCGGTGGTTGAGGCGGTGCGGGCTCCGTGAGAGCTATTAAGTCTCTCGCCGCCGCGAAGGTCTCTGGAGTCGACGGGAGACACTGTATCACCGCCGGCCTCGGTGGAGACGCTATTTGCACCGGACTCGACGGCCTCGGCGCCGGAGTCGACGGTGCTGGAGGCGCTTGCTTCCGTTGCTCCACCGGCGGACGCGGCTCTACCCCCGGCACTGGGGGAGCCGGCGTCTTCGGCACGGATGTCCCCGTCTTATGGGCTTTTTTATGCCCTGGGGATAATGACCGGCGCCGAGGCACTTGCTGCGCTTGCGGTGCCGAGGTCCGGTGCCGGGGAGGCTTGTCTGACGCCACTCGCGTGGTCATCATAGCCGGTGCCGCCGGGGCACTGCGCACCGAGGTGCTAGGTGCCGGAGTCTGGCCCGTAGAAGGAGTGTCCGGGCTGAGTGCCGCCTCCATTAGGAGTTGCCTGAGCCGAAAGTCCCGCTCCTTCTTGGTTTGAAGGCCTTACAGATCTTGCATTTATCTGTTTGGTGGGACTCTCCCAGGCACTTCAAACAGGAGTCGTGCGGGTCGCTCGTGGGCATAGGCTTAGCGCAGGAGGCGCACTGCTTGAAGCCGGGAGCGTTGGGCATGAGCCCGGGCCCGCGGCCGGGGGAGAAAGGGGGAGACGACCCCCTTAACCCCCTGAACTACAATAACAACTATAACAACTTTTTAACTATAAACACTAGAACTACAACTATAACTATAACTTCGAATGACTAAGTAAGCTAGGGAGAGTGGAGGACAGCTATGCCGCGCTCCACAGTTCCAACGACCGTCAGGGGCGGTAAGAAGGAACTGAGGGAGCGCCGGGTCGGCTGGGGTATATATTCAGCGCCATGAAGGCGCCACTCTAGGGGGCTCCACAGCCGACCCGCCGGTGTTGCTAGGGTAAAAATCTTCCGACGATCGTGCACGCGGCGCGCGCACACCTAATGGAATGGATATGAGCAAGCACTCGAAGAAGAACCACATTTCCCAAAAGCCCATCCAAAATGCAAGGTGCAATAGGTGTGCAGGGTGGAAGGTTGGCAGAGCAAAACTACAGTTCATTTTAAACCTCTGTATTTTGTTATCAAATATTAGTAAGATTTTGTTGCACTTGACTAAAATTGTTAAGAATGACACAGCAGTTCTTAACTTACTTTCCAAAGGTGCAGGGACAACCCCCCCCCACCAAAAAACACAACAGAAACCCCCACACACTTCTACCTTGAGGTATTCATCCATCTGATCTATAAGGCTAGTAAAGAATTCATAAGCATCTTGTTGCTCTCGAACATAAAGTTCCTTATTCCACATCTTGAAGATCTATAAAGACCAAAAAGATAACCAGTTTTATAGCCACCACTGTAAAAAGTAAAATGTACATGTTCATGGCTTCTACCTACCTTAAAAAGGATATTTATTAGTTTAAGACCAGACAGATGTTTAATTACTAGTAAGAATCATAAATATTGACATGTTTCACCATGTCTGAATCCAAGTCCCACATATTAACTAACTAGGAAAATTATATAGGCTGAACAAAATGGAAATACCTTCCAAAAGTTCTCGGGTACATAATACTGCAATTTGCTTTCCATCAAATGGCCAAAGAGAGACTGAATTTGATAGAATACACTGTCATCTGGATTGTCCATATCATCGTCGATTGAAAGCAATGCCTTGGGGGGAGAAAATAACCATCTGTAACATGACTTATTTGCAAAAATATCACATAAGAATTTAAATTAATAATTCTGTTACTACTGCGTGTTTAAACAAGGCACAAGTGTTCCTAGAAGACAAAACTGAGTTTGTGAATAAAAACTTGCATTTTAGATAAAACTTGCAGCGCTAAACAATAGATTCATTTAAAAAATTCCTTTTTAAAAACTAATTTTGATATTATAACCTATCATTTCTCTTAAGAATTTCCATGTCCTGAGCCATGCAGCATATTTCAACACTCCAAGTTTTTATACGCAATAGGAATGTATTTTGGGACTTGAATGAATTTACGGTAGAACTAATTAAATATTTGTAAAATAATTTGACTAATTTTGCAGTGTTTGACAAATATTTGACTAAAAACCCTTTTCTTTACTCAGCACTGATTTGTAGTAAAATCAAAGTATGGGTTGGTAGAAAGCATTTGTCAGAAATTATAAGTTAAGTTTACCTCAGGGAGACCTGGCTGCATGTATAGCTGCTGGAAGACTGCGTTCATGTAACAAGTAGCACCACCGTTCTTCAGCCCCACAAATCCTGAAGTGGATCGACTATCCACAGGTGGAAGATACTTATGGGAAAATTGACATTTCTCTATATCAGTCGATTATAGAAAGTATGGACTCCAATAGCTTGTAAATCACCTTATTATTATTATTATATAGGCAGTTATAAAAAGGTATGCTGGCTGTCAAACAACGTTTTTATACATTTCACTGAGATCTGGGCCAAATTTGTGAGAGCTATGCACACGGATTGTTGTATTTGGCTGTACAGCCAAGATTGAATATAAGATACCTAAGAACAGTCTACAAAGTTGTGCATCTTTTAAATCAAACCAGTCAGCGCTTTTTAGGCAATACTTTTATTTATCAAGATGACAATTGCCTAATAGACTCAAACGTGTGCTTGCTCTTGGAAAGATCAATAGGTATGCATTAATTCAGATCTGATTATCATCACTTTAAAATGAAGACCCTGGAACATTGTGGTTGGAACAGGTAAGTGGCTAAAAACAGTATTTCAAATCACCCGGAATAATTTAAATTGCATCAAGGCATCTTACTTACATCAAACTCCTTGGTAAGTGCAGGGTCAGGCTGATGGTGCATAGAAAGTAGCTCTTTTGTAATAAGCTGAAGATTGGAAGGTGAGCTATCAGCCAACATCACTAGCACTTCATAAGCTGCTAATCGGCTATCTACTGTACTGCACCTAAAAAGAAAACCATAAGCGGGATCTATTTAGTAGGTAGTTATACTCCATAATTTTAAATTCTGGCAAATCTTGTTAGTCAGATTGTGTAACCCACTTATAATTGCCAAAGGAAAACAAAATCAAAAGATGTTTAGAGACCCCTCAATAGTGTGATTCACAACTTGCTGTGAGAATTTTATTCCCTGGACCTGTACCAGTGAATGCTACTCATTTTGTGGGAAGAGATACATTTGTGCTGAAGGTCAAAAAAAGACACCGCGAGACACCAACGGCGCATGCGCGTCCCATCTGGGCACTGCTACCGAAGATCTCCGATCAATGGCACCGGGATGCACCGACACCTGAAGTGGAGCACCCACAGGGACATCTTCCCATAGTGATGAATATTCTTCAGGCTAGAGGATTCCCCACCACCTCTAGGCCAAGATACCATGCCCACTGGGTACAGCTCTCTGCTGCATGTGAAGTTTGACAGGCAAATCCTTTGGGATTTAGAGATTAGTGGGAGTTTAAATGCACACCGGAATTGGCAAGTTTTGGTACAGTCCTTTATCAAATGCACAAGTAGCTGATTATTAAAGTACTCAGATATAGCTGGAAAGTTGACCCACTGTACTAACCCCCATAGCTTACAGTTCCAGCCTGCAATCTAGCTAGGAAAGAACTCGTACAGTGTGAACAAAAATGCAAATTATTTTCTTTACTTTGGGTGAAAGTCCTGCTGACTGATGGCAGCACTGCCAGCTGGAGAATTGCTATTCAGGATAATCCTAGATGCTCGGAAGAGGAAATCATCTAATAATGGTTTAATCAAAGATGAACCTGTAAGAAAGCAAATCCACATTTAATATTAAATATCTGCCGTATTGCTACAAAGACAGTCAAATCTTGTCCATATCAAGAAAGCCTCCTGTTTAGAATGTCACCATGCTAGCCATTCAGCAGCAGCAGGAACTATCCTATTTTCTTCATTACTGATTTTTCAAATCAGACACTAGTAACTATCAAAGGAAAATATACTCAGAATTCCTAGATGCTGCAGCGGTGGTGAATCATAGAACATCAGGGTTGGAAGGGACCTCAGGAGGTCATCTAGTCCAACCCCCTGCTCAAAGCAGGACCAATTCCCAACTAAATCATCCCAGCCAGGGCTTTGTCAAGCTGGGCCTTAAAAACCTCCAAAGAAGGAGACTTCACCACCTCCCTAGGTAACGCATTCCAGTGCTTCACCACCCTCCTAGTGAAATAGTGTTTCCTAATATCCAACCTGGACCTCCCCCACTGCAACTTGAGGCCATTGCTCCTTGTTCTGTCATCTGCCACTACTGAGAACAGCCGAGCTCCATCCTCTTTGGAACCCCCCTTCAGGGTAGTTGAAAGCAGCTATCAAATCCCCCCCTCATTCTTCTCTTCTGGAGACTAAACAATCCCAGTTCCCTCAGCCTCTCCTCATAAGTCATGTGCTCCAGACCCCTAATCATTTTTGTTGCCCTCCGTCGGACTCTTTCCAATTTTTCCACATCCTTCTTGTAGTGTGGGGCCCAAAACTGGACACAGTATTCCAGATGAAGCAGCAACAAAAACTATATGCAGCCACAATATTGTTATTCTCCTGTAAATTCCCTCCACACAGAGGGAGAGAAAAATGGCAGAGAAAAATGTCTTTAAATAATCCACTACAAAACCCAAACCAAATCCAAACAACCTGCAATGAAGAACATGGTTACTAACCCAGGTAAGTTACTTCTCCCGGTACAAAATAGCTTCATAAAGCTATGTCTGCACTTACGGTGGTGTGTAAAATACAAACACTGTATGCCCAGCTAGCATGGATATAAACAGCAGTGTAGAAGGGAAAGCATAGCTTTGGTGAGTAGAGTGCCCTAAACATTCGAACCCCAAGGGTATACATACACGTGCTCTCTACCAAGGGTATACATACACGTGCTCTCTACCAAGGGTATACATACACGTGCTCTCTACATGCCAAAGCAGTGACTAAAACATCCACACCGCTCTTTTTGCGGCATAGCGTCCTGCTGCAGAGCCTTTCCCCACCACAGGGAAAGGCTCCAGCAGTGGAGAGAGGCTTTGACTGTTCCCCGCTGCCAGAGCCTTTCACTGAGGCATGAAGCTACACACTGTAGGGACAAGTGTGGGTGGAGATTGCCTTTCACTGCTGTGTGTAGCTACATGTGTAGAGCCTGTACTCTACATGCCATTGTAAGCATAGATTTGCCAAAGACACTATCTACTTCTTTATTAAACAAAACCAGACATCTTCAAGTGATAAAGAGATCAAACTCAAATTGGTTTATATACTTTGGTACACAAAAGGATACTTACCGAGCATTTCCTTTTCGGCCCCACACAGCGAAAGAAGAGTCTTAATGAGCCTCAAGTGTCCTGCTAATAAAATGTTGTCAGCTTCACTGGTCTCACACTCAGCTGTGCGGTTGGGTTCAAAGTTATCCAGCCAAGTGATCTCATCTTCTAACATGGCAGCTGGGCTGACCTTTAACTGCTCCATTTCAGAAGCTACGGAATAAACAGAGAAAATTGACATTACAGACATAAAGAACTTAAACACTGACAGACAATCTCTTTCCAAAAATTTCACAGCTTTGATCAACAACAACGGATATGGCACATTAAATGCCTGCTGTTGACATGAAATGTAGTTATGCAGCTAATTAAAAAGCTCATGAAACCGCAGCTCACCATCAACTTACTGATGTTCATTGTAAATTGGTCAAAAGAAATGTAGCGCATGAAAGGGAGGGGAAATGTACATATCTGTACAACTACAGGTATTACATAACCACATGTAAAAAAAGGTGAAATAAGAAGTCTAAGTCTTTAAGGTGAGCATTTTTAAATGTGCATGCCTAAAGTTAAACATGTAAATTCATAGTTAGGCACCTAAACTGAAGTTCCACAGGTGCTCAGTACCTCTGAAAACCAGGCCACACAGGGAGGCAGCCAAGTCAAAAGCCAAGTGTCACTACATGACAAGATGGGGGAGGGATATTAGGGGCAATAGGCAAGAAGTAATTCTGCAGAAAGGGAGAGAATCTTAAATTGAAAAACAAACATTAAAATCTACAAACAAAAATAGAGTATTAAGCCAGGGTAGAGGCAATATGAGTTGAGAAGGGTGAACCATTTTCTAAAAAGCACAAATATAAAAGCTTGTGTTGCCCCCATTCCCTGACTTCTCAGTGTCTTGTCTACTTAGACTGTAAGCTCTCATGGGCATGGACTTGTCTTACATGTCTAAGTGCCTAGAACACTTCTGGTTGTTATATAAATGTCATATTAGAGTTCTCATTCCAACCTGGAACACATACTTACAAGTGAGATCATCCAGTAACTGGCATCTCAGGTCAAAATACTCTGTACACTGGGATAAGAGCCTAAAACAAAGATGAGTAATTACAAATGGGAAGAGGGTTTTTAAGTAAGTCTAAACCTTAGAGCATTTGCTTAAACATGTACAATTCATCCACCCAATCATACCACTGTTATAGATCTACATATTTTATACCTCCACATGCACACCACTGTAACTTCTAAGCCGATTTCTTCATAGCAGCCACTTTTTGAATTTTGGACTGACAATTCAATTCCCCCCCACCCACACCTCCCCCACCTCCCAAAACTACATATTAGATGATCACGTACAGTTGATAGAAAGAGGATAAGATGCTTCAGGTTCTTAAGTTATTCTTTTTCTACCATGGTGGACATAGAATTTGTATTTCAAAATTAATGTTGAATTCAATTTCCCAACTAAAAAGCATTCTTCAGAAAATCAATGGAATGGATATCTTCAGTCTAATTAAAATGCAATGGGCAGGGATGGAATGTGTGAGGTCAGTGTCACAACGGATGGGTCCAGACTTAACATTCAAAGAATCAAACATCTTTGTTTAGCATTCAGTCTGGACTCTCCTGAATAACATTTCTTGCCATTGAACCTTGGATGGCTGGAAGCACATAGTGCACCTCCATGCACCTGGGGCAGCATCCAGGGTCTGAAGGTTACACCCAAAATACAAATGAATTGGACTCTAATGTTCACGGTCTACTGTATACTGGAAACTTTAAAAAGTGACTGGTGCAGTATTAGTTGACTGCTAAAGTTACACCTTCTTCAAAACTTCAAAGATTTTGAAAATCCTTAAGGCAAAAAGCCTTTTTCTAAAACTCGTGAATTTTCCTCTCTGAATAAGCATGCATGTAACTTGCCTCTGGTTGATTCCTCTCATGATGCTGGTTGGTGACCAAAGAGGCAGCTGGGCAGTGAGAATGACACTTAAGAGAAACTGGTTTGGTTTTTGTACATCTGGGTGAGTTGATGTGTCTGTCTGACTAAGGGTATATAATTGGTCACAGGCAACGCGACGAATCTGAAACAAAAGCATTGTAAGTACTCTATATTTCATGTTCCCCAAGGTACACTTACTTTGATTAGAAATCTATAACAGAAATACAAGTTAGAATCGGAAAGCCATAATAGACTGTGGGACCCACCGAGTGTGGCTTTTTGTCCCCCTGTGGTGGCAACACCATGTCAAGTCGTCTATAAATTTGCTACTGCCTCTGAGCTAATGGCCCTGGTCTGTCAGCTTAAGCAGCAGAGACTTGTGCTTTTAGATCCATAAGTTTGTTTCAACCCTTGCAGAGGATCCTTTCAGGGGAGTCATTACAAAGCATACCATCCCATATGTAATTCTTTCACATCTCAAGTTAAGCAGCACTGGATATGAATCAATAATAGAATGAGAGATGTCTAAAGAGCCAGCGAGTGCTGTAGAAGCAATGTTGGCAATTTGATAGATGGCATTCTCCCCCCGCCTCCCAGTCAGAACTGAGCCAATGATCTAATACAGCATGTGAAGATAGACGAGATGCTTTCTTTTGGCTAAGATGTTAAAGCAAGATCCTAAACACTTGTTGTCTTTAAGCCCTGTGGCACTATTCACAGATAAGGACGCTGGTCAAATTCCAACTGGAGTAACTTGACCTACTAAACTCCCCATAGAGTTTAATTGTTCTGTTAAAGAATAATAGAATACCATTTATTTAAATATTTTTGGATGTCTTCTACATTTTCAAATATATGATTTCAATTTACAACACAGAATGTAAAGTGTACATTGCTCACTTTCTATTTATTACAAATATTTGAACTGAAAAAAAAAAAAACAAAATAGTATTTTTCAATTCACCTCATACAAGTACTGTTGTGCAATCTCTTTATCACAAAAGTTGAACTTACAAATGTAGAATTATGTACAAAAATAACTGCATTCATAAATAAAACAATGTAAAACTTTAAAGCCTACAAGTCCACTCAGTCCTACTTCTTGTTCAGCCAATCGCTCAGACAAACAAGTTTGTTTATATTTGCAGGAGATAATGCTGCCCGCTTCTTTTTTACAATGTTACCTGAAAGTGAGAACAGGCATTCGCATAGCACTGTTTTAGCTGGCATCGCAAGATATTTATGGGCCAGATGCGGTAAAGATTCATATGTCACTTCATGCCTCACCCACCATTCCAGAGGACATGCTTCCATGCTGATGACGGGTTCTGCTCGATAATGATCCAAAGCAGTGTGGACTGACACACGTTCATTTTCATCATCTGAGTCAGATGCCACTAGCAGAAGATTGATTTTCTTTTTTGGTGGTTCGGGTTCTGGAGTTTCCGCATCGGACTGTTGCTGTTTTAAGACTTCTGAAAACATGCTCCACTCCTTGTTCCTCTCAGATTTTGGAAGGCACTTCAGATCCTTAAACTTTGGGTCGAGTGCTGTAGCTACTTTTAGAAATCTCACATTGGTACCTTCTTTGCGTTTTGTCAAATCTGCAGTGAAAGTGTTCTTAAAATGAACATGTGCTGGGTCATCATCCGAGACTGCCATAACATGAAATATATGGCAGAATGTGGGTAAAACAGAGTAGGAGACATACAATTCTCCCCCAAAGAGTTCAGTCACAAATTTAATTAATGCATTATTTTTTTAACGAGCGTCATCGGCATGGAAGTATGTCCTCTGGAATGGTGGCCAAAGTGTGATGGGAGACACGAATGTTTAGTATCCCTGGCACGTAAATACCCAGCAATGCTAGCTACAAAAGTGTCATGCAAATGCCCGTTCTCATTTTCAGGGGATATTGTAAATAAGAAGTGGGTAACATTATCTCTCTTAAATGTAAGCAAACTTGTTTGTCTTAGCCATTGGCTGAACAAGAAGTAGGATTGAGTGGACTTGTAGGCTCTAAAGTTTTACATTGTTTTGTTTTTGAGTGCAGTTATGTAACCAAAAAATTGAAAATCAAACATTTGAAAATGTAGAAAAACATCCAAAATATCTAATAAATTTCAACTGGTATTCTATTGTTTAACAGTGTGATCAAAACTGCGATTAATTTTTTTAATCGCAATTTATTTTTTTGAGTTAATCACATGTGAGTTAATTGCAAGTAATCGACAGTCCTAGTATCAATACAACATTAAGATTGCAAAGTCAAGCATCTAAATGCCAAGAAACCCCAAATGTTTATAGTTGCTCCTGCAGTGTTCACTTGCCCATGGTGGACATGCTATATATTTTGCAACGTATTAATAAAAAGTAACAAGAAGTGTAAACAGACAAACTACCAATCATAAAATATACAGCATGTGCTATGTCACCAAATTAGTGACTCTCAGAATATCCAAACTTTTGAGGGCTTGCTCTCAATCACACAGAAAAACTAATGCTAGGAGGCTTTTGCACTTAGCTGTATGTTTCAGAGGTTTGGGTGAGCACCTAAGAATTCATATGCTTCTCCAAACCTCTTTGAATCACAGAATACCAGGGTTGGAAGGGACCTCAGGAGGTCATCTAGTCCTTCGGCTGGAAAGATAAAAGGAACAGCCCTTTGTAAGATTCTCAGTCCTGACTGGGAGAGTGATAGCGTTAGCCTTCAGACCTCCCCAAAACTGGGTTATTCAAACTAGTCAGCATAGTCTTACTTTCAACTAACATTGGTGTGACACAGTGTCAGTAGACTTAGCCCAAGCACTTGGTAAACATCCCCACGTGGGGAAAATTAGGGAGATAACTGGTTAATTACTGAACAATTAGCCAATTAACAAGGTGGCTCAGCTCATCAGCTGAGGACATCTAGAAGAGAGACAAGAAGAGTAGCGGGAAGGAAGAGCTAGAGAAGCCCAAGTTCTCAGGGAGGTGAGATCTCTCCCCATCTCACCCTGTGCCTAGGGAAAACGTAAGAACTTTGAGCTGTTGGGAACTTGTTCAGTTTTATTCACACAGTAAATAAAGCACTTGGTTTTGAACTTTCCACAAATCCCCTGTGAAGATTGTTTGCAGAGAAGAATCCAGGGTAAGGGAACACTGCCCTGTGACAACTAGTCATAGATGAAGCAAACAAATCAAGATTATACTCACAGTATGACATAATACTATAAAAAAAAGTATAATTTTTAACTGAGACAGGGATTAATACTGCAATCAGTGATGTCTGATTGAGTAATATACAGAACATATTAATCAGATACCAAAAGTGCTGAAATGAATATTTTTATCTGAGCCCAGTAATGTAAACAAGATGTTATATTTCAGTGGGACCCTCAGTGAATGACTTAGAAATCTTAATTACAGCCACTCACGTCAGGACTTGGTGATCCAAGTAGAATGTCAATGATGAAGTCAGCAACACAAGGCAAGCTGTAGAAAGATCCTAAAAATGAAACAATCCCAGTCAGTGTTTTTTTGCCAACGAAACTTGTTAAAAATATAAACTGATAAATAATTAATTAATGAAGTATCACTAGAACAAAAATGCATCTCCCCAATACCAAGGATGAGAGATATGTGGGTATGGAAAAATCTTCTTACACCTTGATTTCTCCCCTTCCATAGATTGTGGATTTTTAATATAAATATGACAATTCCCCTTTTCTCCCCAGTAAAGGTTTCAGACTCTCTGTATGTGAAGGCACAAGTGCTAGTGAAGTGATTTACTAGCCCTGTGGTTGAATTTATAGCTAGACAAACAGTAACATCAGCAGAAGCGATTACTTCAAAGCAAAGCTGTAACCATTTTGATGCTAACATTAAGTAAACTTGCCCAAAACACACAGTTCATTAAAGCCATGATTCAGCAAGGTACCTGAGCACATAAGCAATTCCACTAATACAAGTATCTTGCTGAATCAAAGCCTAGGAAACATAACCCCTGCACCCCTGTAAACTATGTTTCTTGCACTGCTGCAGTTTATTTCAGAAATGAATCCTGCGGGAGATTTCAGTGTAAAAAACGTTAACCTGCAATAAAAAATTAACAAAGAAAATAATAATAGCCAATAAGTAATGCAGCACGTCTACACCAGCAAAACACTTGTGGTAATTGATTAATAAAGTATACGATCCCAAACATTTCAGTTTCATTTGCTCTCATCATAGATGCCCCTCAAAGAAATACTGAAAGAATATTGTTTATCATCCCCAAAGCACTAGTTCTATAGTGAAGTTACATAATGTAATTAAGTTGTATTTGCAAATTGAGATGCTTCAATAAGAGCAAAATTCAGTAAGGAGGAAAGCACAAAATGTATAAATTCATCTTCAAAACCTGACTCCCCGCTAATTACATTATACTGAAATTAAATTATACTGAATTAATAAGAGTCTACTTCATACCCAACTGCTGACTGCGTAACTGTAGGCACGTAACAAGTAGAGACAAGGCCTCTCCAGCAATCAGAGCATCTTTGGTGGATACAGACTGCTGTCTCACACAGATTCCGGCGTGGAGTGCTGTTGGCTCTCCTTCACTTCCTGAGCTACAATTGCTTCCTGCATTAGATTAGAAACGACAAATGTAATAATCAGTTGTGGTTTTTAAAGCTTTTCTGATGAACGTTTCTCTTCTAAAAAGTACTTTAAAAAAGTACTTGTAAGAATACAGCAAGTACAGTAGATTTAAGTAGCAATTTAGAAGGAGTTCATCTTCTAAGAACTCCAGAAGTCTTACTCTCAACTTACTCCAGTTGTGTATTTTGTTTAGACTAAATGATGCAGTCTCAACTATGAGTGACATACCTGAGCTGCTAAGTCTGTTTCGAATCCCAGCAGGAAATAAAGTGTTACTTTCTTTTATCGGTTGACTGCTCCCCACTAGGTCAAGTCGTCCTGCAGCAGCAGCCCAAGAAAGTCGCATGAAGCAAGCCACCGTAGACGTGAAATCATTTATCTCCATTGTCTGAAGGAACAGGAAAAAGTGGTTACTTTTGCCACACCCAATAGTCTCCTTTACCACGAGGAAAGGAGGAACCACAAGGTCTTTCCATTCAGTTTTGGTCCTTGCTCGTTATCGGTGCCATGACACAAGGACGTTTTGCTTATATGAAACAGTGGTTAATATGGCTTATTGAAAGCCAGCCAGCACTGTCTTTGAAACAGAAAGAAGAGTCACTACAGAAAGACTCCCCTCCTTCCATCTGGAGCTAAACATGCTAACTGAAATGCATCCTAGAATACTCAAGGAGCTAATAGAGGAGGTATCTGAGCCTCTAGCTATTATCTTTGGAAAGTCATGGGAGACGGGAGAGATTCCAGAAGACTGGAAAAGGGCAAATATAGTGCCCATCTATAAAAAGGGAAATAAAAACAACCCAGGTAACTAGTTAGTTTAACTTCTGTGCCAGGGAAGATAATGGAGCAAGTAATTAAGGAAATCATCTGCAAACACTTGGAAGGTGGTAAGGTGATAGGGAACAGCCAGCATGGATTTGTGAAGAACAAATCATGTCAAACCAATCTGATAGCTTTCTTTGATAGGATAACGAGCCTTGTGGATAAGGGTGAAGCGGTGGATGTGGTATACCTAGACTTTAGTAAGGCATTTGATACGGTCTCGCATGATATTCTTATCGATAAACTAGGCAAATACAAATTAGATGGGGCTACTATAAGGTGGGTGCATAACTGGCTCGATAACCGTACTCAGAGAGTTGTTATTAATGGTTCCCAATCCTGCTGGAAAGGCGTAACGAGTGGGGTTCCGCAGGGGTCTGTTTTGGGACCGGCTCTGTTCAATATCTTCATCAACGACTTAGATATTGGCATAGAAAGTACGCTTATTAAGTTTGCGGATGATACCAAACTGGGAGGGATTGCAACTACTTTGGAGGACAGGGTCATAATTCAAAATGATCTGGACAAATTGGAGAAATGGGCTGAGGTAAACAGGATGAAGTTTAACAAAGACAAATGCAAAGTGCTCCACTTAGGAAGGAAAAATCAATTTCACACATACAGAATGGGAAAAGACTGTCTAGGAAGGAGTACGGCAGAAAGGGATCTAGGGGTTATAGTGGACCACAAGCTAAATATGAGTCAACGGTGTGATGCTGTTGCAAAAAAAGCAAACATGATTCTGGGATGCATTAACAGGTGTGTTGTGAGCAAGACACGAGAAGTCATTCTTCCGCTCTACTCTGCTCTGGTTAGGCCTCAGCTGGAGTATTGTGTCCAGTTCTGGGCGCCGCATTTTAAAAAAGATGTGGAGAAATTGGAAAGGGTCCAAAGAAGAGCAACAAGAATGATTAAAGGTCTTGAGAACATGACCTATGAAGGAAGGCTGAAAGAACTGGGTTTGTTTAGTTTGGAAAAGAGAAGACTGAGAGGGGACATGATAGCAGTTTTCAGGTATCTAATAGGGTGTCATAAGGAGGAGGGAGAGAACTTGTTCACCTTAGCCTCTAAGGATAGAACCAGAAACAATGGGTTTAAACTGCAGCAAGGGAGGTCTAGGTTGGACATTAGGAAAAAGTTCCTAACTGTCAGGGTGGTTAAACACTGGAACAAATTGCCTAGGGAGGTTGTGGAATCTCCGTCTCTGGAGATATTTAAGAGTAGGTTAGATAAATGTCTATCAGGGATGGTCTAGACAGTATTTGGTCCTGCCATGCGGGCAGGGGACTGGACTCGATGACCTCTCGAGGTCCCTTCCAGTCCTATAATCTATGAATCTATGAATCTATAAAACTGCATCCTGGTAGGAAAGCACCAACTGGATCTTAAATTGAGGTCCTATACATGTTGGCACATTGTGCTAGCTATAGATCACAGCCCATGCAATTTCTTTCAATCTGACAATAGGAAAATGGGTCAAGTTATTCCTTTTATAGCAGTGTGTTTTAGTACGTGGCCTCTCCCAACAGATTAATCACTAGGAAATTCTGAATCTTTCAGAGACACGTTGTAGTTAAAAATAAAAGTCAGGGTGAGATTTGGGGGAGGGGGGAAAGGACCTGGATTGTCTCCTAAGCTTTGAGATGAGACCTGTGCATGGAGAACCAGTTTCCCAGCACTACTTATGTTAAACTCCAGAAACTAAGAGCAAGTTTCACCTTTCACTCTACAGCACACTGCTATATCTTCAAGACTCTACAGCACACTGCTATATCTTCAAACCTTCACGTACTTGTATTGCAACCCGTGCTGCAGGTATGATCTCTTCAACCCTAATGGAGGACCTGTCAGAAACTGACAGCTGTCGGTAGGATGACTTCTCAGGTGTCCCACAAATGGACATCTGCCTGCTAGCCTGCCGGCTCACATTACGGAATGGGCGTGAGGACAGCGCTTCTACCCCATCTTTGAGGATATCTTCATCTAGTAAGGAAGGAAGTGTTTGGCCAACAAGTAAGAACCTAAACACACAAAGAAAAGAGTCAGGTTTATTTTTGAATATTGGGTGATCAGAGCCTTAGTATAGAACTCGAATCACTGTTACATATCGAAATAACAGGCCAACTGCTAAAAAAAATGCAAGTAGCATTACTAGTGGCCTTATATACAAGGAAAGGCAATCTCATACCTTGCAAGTTGCAGACAGATGGAATAGACTCCCTGTCTTGTTTCATAGTCCACTTCTGATGGGATGGAGTCTCTCTGCATCACATTCACCACCAAACTTAAAAATAAGAGAGACTATTTTATAAGATGGTGTAAAAAAGGAGACTGTTGGTAACGAGTTTCGGGTATTTCCCCCCACCACCCTCTCAGCGACTTAGTGCTGACAGAAGTACCTGACTGATACCTCTTGAGACCGAGATCCCTATTTTCCCCCCATTACAAAGGGCTTTGAGAGCTATAGGGGAAAACTACTGTAAGAGCAAAGTAGTATCACTTGATAAGTACAGCACAGGCAGCAGCTCTGCAAGTTTTTCCAAAGTGCCCACTGTGCCTCCACTCTCACCAGGAGGGACCAATTTTATGGATAAGAATGGAAAGATCAATTGCACTGACCAATTCTTGGTCCATTTTAACACTGCTAAAAATGCCAACTAATGTCAGCTGGGGAGGTTGTGTAATACGCACATCTGTATTCTTGAATTGAAGTGAGACCACTTATTTAGCACCCTAATACTGACTACAGCAATAGAAAAAAGAATGTGAATGAATTAGCTTTGATTCAGACTTTAAAGCTATGTACATTATACACTACACACTAGATACAGAGGGGCTGTTCAGACATTACTAGTGAAAGTAAGTAAATCTACAGGTAGTTCCTTATTCACAGGACCCAAACCATTTTAGTTTTCATACCGCTAGATGATAAAAACTGAACACCTATGCAAGTATGCTATACTATAAGCAGCGTGTTAGAGCCTATTACAGAAACTATACAGTTATCACGGATAAGAAAGTTAGTGTTATGGAAAAAAATAAATGTCTAAGGCCTAACCTCAAGCCTCCTGCTCTCAGAAAGTTTTCACAGAAAGATTTGGCACAATTTCTTGCCATTTCATCATCTGCCGTTGGCATCAGCTTGGAGCTCAGTACCTGAAATGCATGCAAGTGTAAGTGTTTCGTAACTAGTATACACAAAAACTATAGCACCTCTGAAGTGGCATCCAATATCCTAGGCAGTCTCACCCTAAGACTGAGCATTTCCCGCTCTCAGTAATTCAAAGATACAGCCTTGCAACAATCTGACCCATAAAGAGCCAAACAATATTTTAAAACATTGCCTTCTGTTTTTATTCTCTGACAAGTGACTGACAATCATAAATGGCTCACATAGTAAGAAGGGAAGAGTCTGGACTCGCATGTGAACTACTTCTTCAGACTTAAGAGGAGCTCTGGAGGTTACAATTCTAACCCAGTTAAGATGTTGTTATTTCCATGGAATAACAACTATTGAATAAGAGCTCCGAGGGATGAGGTTTTGATTTTACATTTCTACTTTTATTTTGAGGTGTGAAAAAAATTAAGAGGATCCAAGAAATTTTATGGCTTTTAGGAATGTCATCTTTATTATACTGCTCCTCTCATTTGCAAGAAGGTACCCTTCTCAGCAGCGAGTGTCAAAGTGCAATGATGGTCAGAAAAGTGACCAGAATGGACCCGTGTTTAATAGCTTTAGCAGACTAACAAATATGAGGGATTAAAAATAATTCTGGCTTGTTAAGAGAAAATATTTTCCATTATACTTGACTGAACTTCAGGAACAAATCCGCTAATATAATCCATGTAATTATCGGACCTAAGGAATATTTAGTTAAATTTGCTTCCTCATTAGCCTCACTGCTGGGAAATAAGTATTTTCTTACTTATTTGCTCTGAAGTGAAAAAATCATTTTGGGATACTAGTCCCACTGCAAAACAGAATCCTCTCACCAGGAGGGCATCTGTACCGTGACACTGCAGACTGCTCTCTCAATTTGGGAGTTGCAAACAGGTTTTGGGGGGGTTACGACCACTCTACCTTTCTTCATGGCTCATTGGAAGAGGAGGAGCCTGAAACTTTTTATTAGAACATGGGATGTGCTATGCAAAAGGTGGAGAACTGCAGTACTGGTAACAGATATATGAAGGTAAATGGCTATTACAAAAACTCCTACAGAAGGCTTTGCAGACACCAGGGATGAGAGATGAGCATATGCCTCTGTCCGTTGCATCCGGGAAGGGTTTGGAGTGAGGGGGATTCTTATGCCCCAAATATACTAGGAAATTAACCTGCTGCTGACAACAGTGGCTGGCAATGGGACCCCAAACCTGTACATGTTAATCTAGATGGGTCTGTAATGGAATTGTAGAGTCATCTATGATAGCATTTGACTCATTGTTCTGAACATGTGGAAAGAAAGATAAGATATACAAAGGATGTGGATTAATTAGGCCGCAAGTTTAACTTAACTGCTCTGGGAATTATCCAACAATAGTTCATACTGTGCAGGTCATGATTCATCCCTAGTCATCTGAATTTGGTGGAGGGCTGCTGTCAGGACCCCACCCCTCCAGCTGGTCCCCAGCCTGTTCCTGGGAACTCACTGCCCTCCCGTTGTACAAAGGTGAAGGGGCTGGAGAAAGGAGGCAGTCTTCTCACTGTATCAGACATTAGGATTCCCATCCCATCCCTCAACTTTAGGGGATGCTTTCCCCTTAGTCCACTTCCAATCCCAGTTTATCAGGGAACTGGACTTGTGTGGAACAAGTACATGCACTGGACATTAGCCACAAAGAGCTAACAGCAGTTCGCTTAGCTGCCTTCCCCTTTACTTCCACCTGGGTTCCCAGATTAACAATTTCTTACCTAAATCTGCTAAAATATATCCACTCCCTTGTTGGAGAGGCCTACCCCATTGCCCTGAATAACTCCCATACCAAGTAAGATTTTTTTGGGATGATTAACGTCCTTCCCTGTTCCAGATGTTCACACATCTTCTGGTCTTGTCAGCCCACAAAGGCCTGGCAACTCCCCACCAAACTTTCCTCACTGAAGCATTTCAGACCAGTTAACGGTCATCCCCAGGAAGAGGTCCTGGGTCTGCCCTACATCTCAGTGTCCTGATTAAATCAACCATAGAGCTGCACATTTTTTCCCCTCAGCGTAACTATTTGCAAATTTGACACACATTCACCAAATAGTTTCAGTCAAAAAGTGATGACATTGGTGGTGTCTCCCTTCACGTTTTAGCTCAGTGGTTAGGGCTTTCTCCTGGGACGCAGGAGACTGGGTTCACTGGAGCAGGGATTTGACGTTGGGTCATTTTCACTCCCACTTTGTGTAAATAGAGAGACAAGGTGATGGAGGTTATTTTTTTTATTGGACCAACTTCTCACCCACCTTGTCTCTAATATCCTGGGACCAACACAGCTACAACAACACTGCATCCAACATTTGTATAAATAGTCATTGGAACAGAGACACAAACAGCTTCAACCGGAGAGACTGAGAAAGTGAGTGTAATGTATTCAGCCCTTTTCCTGCAGTTGAACTTGTATCCATTAGAGTAATATCCTTGTCTATTTGGAGATTCAGAAGTACAGTACACCACACTAATTGCATCTCCTAAAAAGGCCCCTCTGGGGCCCTATAGTGGGCCTCAGCATATTTCTTCTTAAAAAGCAGTTAATGTTTTGCTTTGTCAGCCCCCTTCACATCTTCAGTGACATCTGACGGTGGCTCATTTTAAAGGAGAGCTTATTTTGTAATCCAAACAATCCAAATTACATTTGGCTTGATTTTCAGAGATGTTGAGCACCCCTGGCTCCCATTCATTTTTAATAGAGATGCATGCGTTTAGAACCTCTGCAGATCCAGGCAAAGATTTAAACCAATAGCTAAGGTCTTCTATGATGGCAGAGAGAAACATACAGATAAATTACAAAATTGTCTGTCCTGCTTACTAACACATTTAAAAGCCATCTTACAATTACAATGATGAGAGGGGCCTGGGTTCGTAATGAAACCTTAAGGAGAAGCTTCATATTTCATGCTCCAAATCACTTGTTTTGTGAAACAGATTAATCATAGTTCAGCTGATGATATTTCTAGCAGTTGACAATATTTTTTGCAGGACTTCACAAACTGTATCCATTGCTTTAATTGCAATGTTAGAAAACTGAGGAGCATGTTGACAAAAGGGTTTCTTACCTCTAAATTGTAGAGCACTCTAAAGGTGGACATGCCAGGAGCAAAAGATCTAAAGAGACTTTCCAATATCGAACTAGCACTGGGCTGGTGTTGATGCTTTGAAGACAAGGATGGTGATTTTGAAGACTGAGAACTTGATTCTGACAGCAGTGTTTTCTAAGAGGAATAAGCACAGATCTAAAACTGCACTTTTAGAATATCACTTAAGGAGAAGTAAGCCTTGGAACTGCATCTTGTATAGTCCCAGTAACAACTCCCCTCCACCCTCCCAGCCACCTAGAAACAAAGCATTAAAAACCTTGAGACAATATTATTCTGCCTTCTCACTAAAAAGTTTTACATAACTTGAAAACTTCACAAATGAACACCCAACACAGTATTACAAAAACCCAATGTTAAATGCCTCTTTTCAGCCCTACAGAGACAAGAATTTAATATGGGTTTAAATCCATACCTTTCTTCCTAGGGAATCTAGCTGATCAAGTGCTTCCTGAATAGCTGGGTCAGTAGGAATCAACAGCAGAAGCTTCCGTACACGTAAAGTTATCCTGGAAAGTTCAAAGCAATTATTCCACCCAAGATAGGATTCACTCAGCTTCATATTGGACAAGAGTCCACATACATTGGTAACAATTTTTAATTATGTCGTTATTTGGACTTTCAGTCACAGTATTTCTCCAATGTTTAATAACTATTTAGCTTGTTTACCTTGGCTCCTCTAGGTTAGCAAGCTGGTAAAGCATGTCAAAAACATTACACACGAGAGCCATCACTACTCCAGGGAGGGATTTCTCCTGAGGATTAAACAGACACAATTACAAAGGTTTTTTTTCCCCCTTTAAGCTATTTTGTGGGATTCTCTGTTGAAGCAAATGACTCAGATGTCTCAAGCTACTGTTTAGCCCAAGACAATTTGAATTCCAATAACGCCCCCTGTATGTATCTCTTATATCTGCATGTCACTGTGCAGCGTTACATCTACATCAGACAAAAGATGCTCTCTAGGCCAACTATTAATTGTGAATTAGAAAGCAATGGCAGAATGGTACAGTTAGCTTGACCCACTCCCAAATTTTTAATTTAACACACTTGAGCTTCACTGATTTAAAAAAAAAAAAAAATCTCACTTCTTATTACAATTAATTGCCCACAAATCACCAGATGATCTTAAAGTCAAATGCAAATCTTAATTTTTTAAAATTAAAGTTTAACAGAAGACACTGCAGAGGTGATCAATACATAGCAAACAGTGTACAATCAGCTGTTTATCGCTGAATGTAGCTTTTAAATCCATTTCATTTGAGTTGGATTACAAAAGGTGATGCTTTTTTAATTACTTGTTTGAAATCAAAGTCACCATTAAAAAAAAAGTTTTGCTACAGTCTCAGTGGTTTTTCTTTTTTAAAATGTGTGTATTTAATGCTCAGAATTAATAGTTACTTAAGTCCTGGTCTGAGAAAAGCATGATGCACCCACATAGTATATAGCCACTGCAAAAGCTTTTCCATATAGCTCTGCCAAAGGATTTCACAGACTGAAAATGCCCCAATTATTTCATTCACTGGGTCTGTCAAAACATAAGCCACCCTGACCTGTAGTCCTGTAATACCTCCTGTATTCCAATCCTAAATCACCTGAGATGAGTCTTGCATTGGGTGTTGAATTTGTAATACAAACAAATGCAAACCAAACTCACTCATTTTTAATTCTGATATTTAGCAGAATTTGAAACCAAATCTGGAAGTGAAGGACTACAGCATTATCTTACACTGCCACTTAACCCCAATTGTGACGTGCTTATGAAAGGGTGCACTGTAAAAGAAGATTTCAGACTACTATACTGTACCTGTTCCATCACATAAGATGAACTAAAGACACCACTACTGTTGCTGGAGCTGGTTGAGGAATCGACAGAGCTCCCCGAGGGGGTTCCACTTCCTGATGTTTTTACTGTAAGTACATGTTCTTCAGAGAAACCCAGTTGGTGGAGTAGCTTCTGATCTTTATTTACCGTTAGCTGCAACAAAGTATTTAACGCTTAGTTCTGGTGAAAGGAAAGATTCAAACTTACAAGATAAAAGGTAACTAATTCACATACCAGACTTTCATTTGCAAATATCTGTATATTATCCACAGGAGAATTCAGCAGCTTTGCTATTTTCCACCTGACGCTTCCTACAGTTTCATTGCTATGAGCCTGTAAAATAAGATGAGATCGTTTGAAGGAAGCTGTTAAAAAAAAAAAAAATCAGGCCCTACTGTTTAAAGTGTTCTGTTAACATTAAGGGTTTTTCAGCTCCTCTATGAATATTAATAAAGGTCTTTTCAGCCAGGGAGACTAACTATACAGGGGAAGAGTGAAAGAGACTATACCAAGTGCTGCAAGAAAATATTTTCTTTCCACAAGCCTTTCCGTTATTCTAATTTTAGGTGCGTACACAAAGCTTTTAGAAAAATGTGGTTTTCAAGCTAGCTGTGCCCCTTACACTTCTCTAGCGTGTGCTTCAAGTCATCCATGCAACATGACGCGGTTAGTGAATACGTTTTCACAAATAAATAAGGTCAATATGGCATGACATGTGTAACTTGGGTAAACATACCTCTACGGTGAAGGTATCTTTGGTAGACTCGTATGTAACATTAAGTGTTAAAAGATGACCGTGGAAAGAAGCACCATGAGGTAGGATAGTTCGAGGAATAGAGTAAAGGTCCTACAGAAAGAAAAAGAAAAAGAAAAAAAAAGAAGATCCATGTAAACAATTCTGGAAGAACAAAAACATTTTCACAGTATTAGCAGTAACTGATTCTCCGGTACATGGGCCTGAACAATTCATGGTATTGTTAAAAATATTGAGTTGGCATCTAAATTTTTGTCTAGTTATGAGAAAGGACATGAATGTTAAGTAACAAGAAAATCTCTTACCTCTATAGTTATCACATAGCGTTCTGCCAGAAGTAGCAGTCTCTCAATTATGACAAGTTTAGTTGACCTAAAGATTGCATACAAAATTTTAAAAAGTATAAGGTGAGTGGTTTCAGTTCAATCACAAAAAGACAACAGCCGAAGGCAAGGACTGAATTTAGTAGAGACTAAATACAATTCTCAGTCTTTGAGGTGGCGTAGCTAGATTGAGGCACATTGGCAAAGCAGAGTGCAAGTCCTGACTTGCACTTCCTGTGCCATACTTGGTCTGGGTACATACATTGTGCATGTCTAAAGGGTCCACCCCTGTGCCCAGGTACTAACACACAATACATCAGTCCCCTCAAGGATGACAGTCAAACCACCTCCCCCAGTATCTCCCACTCCATAAATCTGATGGCTCTTAAGCAGCAATAATCTTTGTAGTTTATAGGACTTCAGCATTTAGACTTTCAGTCTCATTCTTTATATTGAGATTGTTTAAAAAAAAATCTCTTCTGAAATCAAATACATTTTAATGTAAATATGAAAAGCGACCGTCCGAGTGGCTGTAAACTTACATCTAGAGACAGAAATATTACAAATATTACAAGAAAACTTATTCCACTAAAAAGGAAGAGACACAAAGTTAGGTTTGCAAATATTAGTCCATGATGTTGACTTGTTTATGCTTCTTCAAAAAAATAGTTCCATTTAAGAACAGAACTTGCTACACAGTGGAGAGTAACCACTCCCCCTTCTAAACGCAAGGGCTTAGTTCACATACAGAGAGCTGTTGTTCTTGTTTGTGGCCATTAATGCAAACACCTAAAGATTGTTTGTAAGCAAACCTTGGCATAGTGCCCAATAGTACACTTCTGTTCAGAGAAGGAGATGGATAGTGAAAATAATGACCATTCTCTACAAACACACAGTTGTGGCATTTAAAACCTAAGACATTTTTGTCCACACGAACACGGATAGTGGTGATCCTTTGAGATGGACTACCTTAAGACTCAAAACTTACATTTTGGCAATTACTAGATTCTGATCAGTTAAGTCTGTACAGAAATATTCCAATCCCTTCTATGTTCTCTCCCTACTAATGTCCTTCACTGTTCTCAGCTCCCTGCCTTCGTATGCTCAGTAGGGAAAGGAAGCACTACAACTGAGCAACCTGTTTTGTATGAGGAGATGTAAAAGGCTATAAAGAGAAGCTGAATATTCCATCACTGATGACTGTGTGCCAATGATTTACCAGAAATGCAATGCAGCAGAGCATCAATATTTAAACTAAGGAAGCCCAGCCTACAATTACCTTGTATTCCTGAAGAAAAAAAAGTTGATTTTATGATGTAGAAAGATTTGGAATATAAAACATGAGGCTGTATTCAACAGAAGTGTTTACTCTCCTCATATGCCCATTATTGTCAAGATGCTTCCCACATGAATGAGTGCTGAGTTAGGCATTTATTACATTTACCCTCAAACACAGACTTACCTGTAGGGAGACTGTACTGACGTCGCTACAGTAGGCATAGCAGTTGCTGTAAGCATTTTTGTAGCTCTTGTAACAGCATGTGTTAATGTCGGACCACCAAGTGCTGAACTGGCTGCCTAGAATTTAAGATGCACCAATGTAAAACAGCATTTATACTGTATTACTTATTCTGGAGTGATGAAATTATATGAAAACTATTAGGAGATCTTCCTAGTTAGGCAATAGGAAAGGTTACAAAGTTTAACTACATTCTGTGGTTTTCTATGTCCATTACACTGCAGAAATAGTGTCACAGAGGAGAAAAATCTTAAGTCCTTAATAAAGTTGATTTTCAAGTTCAAAAGAATTTAACAAGCATCTTTACCACAATTCAATATTCTAGTCTTCACATAATATACAGTTTGCTCTGTGATCTGAAGTTCAAACATCTTCAGCTAAAATGCTGAAACTTGTGAATTCTCCTCTATAAACCTTCAATTTAAGATTAGCAATATTTTGGGAGAGAGCATAGGATTGCACTCTCTAGTTTTTGAAAAGCATGTTTTTTGTAACACTGCTTCAATTCTGCAAGTAAAATAACCCTGAAGGTAGAAAGGGCTTTAGGAACATGAACAAATTTAAGTCTGCCACTTACCTCTAATCTTGTATAACAATCAGCAATGAATTTCTTGTGTAGCGACACTGAATCCTGAAGGTATGAAGGACAGGTACGTTAGCACTTTAAAAATAATTTCATGAGAATAAAATGGTCAACACCAAATTTAATTAATTGCAATATATATCACAACTTCCCGAGTATTAAACCTCTTCATATGGGTCAAATACCGTTCTTGGTAACAGACTATACTTACCTTTTTCAATCTAGGATTTAGATTAATATAGCTGTAATTTATGATCAACTGAATGGCCTCATTAGCAATTTCTTCATCAGGTGATTCCATTGCTATTTTCCAAATAAAATCCATCCCTATTAACTCCAGTTTTTCTACATTCTGTTCAAAAGAAAATACATTAGTAAAATACAATTTGACTTTGTTACATGTTATAAGCATGTATAGTCATTAATCAGAGGGGTAGCAGTGTTAGTCTGGATCTGTAAAAAGCGACAGAGTCCTGTGGCACCTTATAGACTAACAGATGTATTGGAGCATAAGCT
The DNA here is from genome assembly GCF_013100865.1 of Trachemys scripta elegans. Classification (NCBI taxonomy): domain Eukaryota; kingdom Metazoa; phylum Chordata; order Testudines; family Emydidae; genus Trachemys; species Trachemys scripta. Next base: position 96,063,780 of record NC_048305.1, on the reverse strand, counting down.
TTTGTGGGTGAATACCTACTTCGCCAGACGCTTGTTCACAGACGTCAGACGCTGGAAAATAACTTTTGGCTAAAGTCTTAGAAGCTCTATTTTTCAGTATGTTGTCAACTCTATAAAAATGTTTATACAATATGAACTAAATGTATATAATCTCAAATCCACATAATCAGTGGAAATTTTAAGTCTAACCCACTGTCTACATGTAGACAAATAATGACTTCTGCAGAAAACAGTTCAACCAAGCAATGGAATAATGAAGAATTCAAAGATCATTTTAGGAATTCAACAATCACACAAAACAATTTATTTCACACAGGTAAGTCAAAAGAGCAACAAATCATAGGCTAAAATGCTCATCAAGTGGCATATACTGGGGTCATGTACTTCACAACAGGTCTATGAGCACCATAAGTAAGTCTGAGGTAAATTAACAGTCCCGGATATTAAGCAGATCCAGATGTATACTGCAATGTATTTTTTGCCATATAATTTTATTTTAAAAAGCAGTGCAGGATCATATCAAAGTTAAAAATGTATTACAATTTAAGATTTAAATTTTCTAAACATATCTCTTGTAAAAAGGTACACAAATAACTAAACATACAATAGGTATTTTCTTTAGAGGTCAGCAAAACAAGTTACACACACTTCATTTACTCATTAACAATGCAAAGGAAAACTGGGATTGGTTTTTCAAGTTTCATGACATTACGGTGTTCCAACCCGAAATCTTTTACATCAACTTTCAGCATTCATGAAAATCTCACCTTTAATTTCTCAAGGTAGAAAAGCAAGAATTTGTAATGAAAACACTAAAAGGACCTGAGGTATTTTAGTACAAATATGACCATATAAAATAGCTGGCTGTCTTTTTTTAAAATAAGAACCTGTTCCCCAGATCTCATGTACTGTTCATAGGAATGAAAGTGCACCACACTTACCAACTGAGTTCCTTGTCGTTTTAGTCGATGATCACATAGGTTCACATTCTCAAAGAACGTCTTAAATAAACTAAAACCTGTATGTAAAAATCATGAAAGATTTTATTTAGAATAAATACCTGTTTTTATTGAAAAAGGCCATTAAATACACAAGAATAAAGGATACTCTTAATAGCAATTAAAAATTTAGAATCATGAAAAAAGACCTCTTATTGCGTTAGTTTTTAAAGCTCTTCACGGGTCTAAGAAATTAAGTTTAATGTTCTATTAGAAAGCAACTATCTAGTACTTGGGTATATATTTACTCCTATGACCTGGTGACACAAAAACATTTTCATACCATTCATAGTAATTTCATACGACTCCAGTTTGAGAATTTTCTCTTTGAATAGCTGTTGTTGTATGTCACTCTCCAGATCATGTTGTCCTTTTGTAAACCACTCAAAGCACATCTGTGAATTAGTGTAAGTGTGTAAGTGTATATGGTCCATATTTTGAAGATCAAAAGATTTTTTTAGTAAATCAACATTGCTTTTTCAAATTACTTCAGACACTATAGTGATGAGTGCATAAAAAAGTTTAGATAAAAGACTTATGAAAAGGCAAGAGAGTCAAAATATTCAGGAGTCTGTAACCACCTGAAGTGCACTGCTGTTGCACATTACTATGTACTATGTATCAGCATAACTCAGATAATAGTAGACTTTCTTTTGGAGCAGAACGTTCAGATTCCACAAGACTCAGGTTCTTACATATTACACAAGCCTACAGTGCTACATTAGGGTACCAGGCATTATTACTAATGCTGTCTATTACATAAAACATTAAGTGAAGGTTCCTCATTTATGTATCAGAGGGGTAGCCATGTTAGTCTGGATCTGTAAAAAGCAACAGAGTCCTGTGGCACCTTTAAGACTAACAGATGTATTGGAGCATAAGCTTTCGTGGGTGAATGCCCACTTCGTCAGATGCATAACAGGGGGCATTCACCCACGAAAGCTTATGCTCCAATACATCTGTTAGTCTTAAAGGTGCCACAGGACTCTCTGTTGCTTTCCTCATTTATGACATCCCTGGTTGTTCAGATGGAAGTTACAGCTCAAAGAGCAGATAACCCTCATCTAGTCTCCTGATCAACATTCCCTTTCAACTAAACAAGTCTTAATGTTCAAGACAGTATGCCATTTATAGTTAAACACATAACAGCTGCTCCATTTGCCTACACTGTCCTTCCACTAACAGGAAGTAATGCATTAGTGCTTTGTAAGGCATTTGAAGACACTGAATGCGAGAAACATTATAAACAATTTATTTTCTATACATGCATTCCAGTCATGAGCTATTAAATTCCTTTTCCACCTCCAGATGTTGATCTCTTGGGCTTCTTACCTCTCGATCTAACTCACAAACATCTTGACCCGTCACAAGACATTCCCAGATTTCCCTGGCACGATTCCAACCCAAATAGAGGGTGGCTTCTTGCAGAAAAAATGCCAGAAATTTTAAATGCGCCTCTAAGTACTGAAAAGGGAATAACAAAACTGAGTGTTATCTTTCCAAAAGAGAACTTAAAATTAGAAATACAACATTGTTATTTTTTTTATACATTTTGCGAAGTGTGAAGAACCAAAAACTGACTGATCTTGCAAGGAACTCCATGTGGACAGAGCAAGGCCTGCAATTATGTTTTCTAATTTTCACTATTTTAAACAAAAGACCTCATTTCAGGCATCTTTTCAGAAAACACTCAGGTTGCTCTCGAGCCCCATAATAGTAACTAGCCTGAGCCACCGTCTGGCATAAAAAGGAGATCTAAGGTGCAATACGTTGTGCTGCAAGTGCTCTGTGGATATCTGAATCCATATAGTAATAGGAAAACATCTTTTGGTTTTAAGTAGTTGGCACCAAATTCAGCCATTTAAAATATGCCACAGGTTTTCATATAGAAAGGCTACCCCACCATTTAATTTAATAAGTAATAAATCTCAATATATTAGAAAACAGTCATTTTGGAGGGAGGACATGCAGCATATATACAGTGTACATTAAGTGTCCAATATTTTACATTGTCTAGTCTTCTGTGTTTCAGCTGACCATGGCTTTTTTTGGGGTGATTTATAACATTGTTCATCTGACAATTTCTAGTAACTAACATTAGAAAGCAGTGTTCAGTACCTCCCGGTAAGTGTATCGGCCATCCACTAATGTTGTTCCAACTAGTCCACCAGGACCTGCTACAGATGCAGCCAATCGATGACATGCTATTAGGCTTCCCGTCACCAGTTTCACAATTTCAAAATTTTTCTTCAAGTCTTGAATAATGCTCTTGGCAGAAACATTGAGAAAGACAGCGTAAGAAATGAAGCACCTCAACAGGCACACCTAGTGGTTTTGCATTTTTATGAGAATTAGATTTAAAAAAAAACAACAAAAAACTGGGGGGGGGAAGGGGTTTCAGCACTATCAAAACTGTCACAAAGGAGTCCTGAAGGTTCACCTTCATCCTTCCCCATCCATTTACAAACCAACCTACATGGCAACTGCTTTCAGCATCCGACTATGTAGCACTGCACAGCACTAAATGCAAAGCCAAACTTTTCCACTCAAAATGGCATAATGCAAAGCACAAGTTGGTAGCAGATTGGAGCCATTTATGTCTATTTTCGAAAGGTCATAATTGATTTTATTACTTCAGTCAAAAGTAAATAAAAAACAACCTGTTCCCTTAAATTTGTCAATCAGGTTCACTTATAGTTAGTAATGGCACAAATATAACGTGAGCCAATTCAGACATGTCAGAAGAGATAAGCTTATCCGCATATAATGGACAGCACAGAGTATTAAGGAATTACCATTGTAAAATTATACAGTTAAGATACTACCACTACATTAAACTCCTCAATTCAAATAGTGCCATAAATTAATACCATATTTTTAACCTAAACTTTGTTATAAAAGCTGAAGTTTGATGGATGTAACTTTGCTTTCAAAAGTATTTTAGCAAGTGCCTTACCTTATCTTGCTTTTGGTACGTTTGTTTAATAAACGAACGTGTGATTTCATGGAGCTGACGTAAAGCTGGTACCACCCAAACAAATTGGGGATTATGATGTTGGGATGACTAGTAATAAAAGAAGTTAAAATAATTACATGTGTACATGCAACAGGGAGCAGTAAGAAAAAAAACTGTTACAGAAGGATGCCTTGGAACAAATTTGAGGAGTTTCTAGCAAGAACAGGAAAGAGAAGTGAACATCAGATACAGAATAGTCTGGATTTCAAACAAACATTCCCCCTAGGGCAGACAGCTTGAGATCTGCATTTCTGATTTTTAGAGAAAAAGCAAGAATGCAAGGTACCTTGGCACCTAAGGAATAGCTGTTCTACCAAAACCAACCAACCAAACAAAAAAACAACACCAACCATACTCTTGGATGGTGTTGGAAAAACTGAAAGGCTAGTCTAAGTTTAGTTTAGCATGGGAGAGGGCAACCGAAGTAACAAGCCATTTCCTTTATAATGGCACATTTTGGACTATGGAATAAGGACAGGTGCATTCTTGCAGGCCTATAGAAAGATCATTTATTACATGGGCAGATCTGTAAATAAAATGGGAAATCCTTTAAGCTATGTGCCATGAATTTCACATGGTCAAAGCCTTCTCCCCTCAGCATGCTGCTGCCCCGGAGACATCTTAGCAAATTCAGCTGCAAAATGGGTTTTTATACCAGAAGACATTTTTCATGCCTGTTTCTTTAAACAAAGGATATTACTGGGTTTTAAAAACCAATCTGTATTTTGAGATTTGTCTGTTAGACAAGTCAGAAAACAAGATTTACTCTTTCAAAGAAAAATCTAGAATATTTTATATTAAAGGGACACAGTTTCAACACTGACATGCCTTAATAGTAATTCCACCTGAAAATTCTAACCCTGAGTCCACTCAAGTTTTCCCCCAAACTAATCACTCCCGGGGCTGCAAATTTGTTTAAAACAAGGCAAGAGACTTATTACGAGTCTCACGGTAAACAAGTTGGCTCACACAAAATCTCCCCCTCTCAGACTCTACCAAGGTACAAGCTTACAGATGCAACAAGTGTCCAATTCCATGTCATTTGAAAGAAGTGTCGATAGTGCCCAAGCCACTCTTTAGAGAATATGCCATTTTGGGGAAAAAATGTAATTCTACAGAGAAACGAACCCTCTTAATATCTTCTATGCATTTGATGATGTAGCTCCTTTTGATTGCTTCCTTCACTGCATAAGCATCACTAAGAATTGTCAGATGTTCCTCCAAGGCCTGCTGAATTAGACCACAGGGCAACGTTGGAAGATGAGCCAGTTCCCAAAGCACCTCTAGGACCTTCAAGAACAGCATAAATGGTCAGGGACACTAGTAATTACAAAAGAGATGCAATTCTATTCTTTATCTTAACAATGGAGGATTTGATTTCTCATGCCTTTCCGGTGGTTGTCTCAATGCGTGCTTCCCGACCAATGCGTCCTATCAGGCTCAATAGTTTTTGTCGCACTCTGTCACTCTCAGTCTCCCAGCTCTGCAGGACAAAGACATAGAATTACTATTACAGCGGCAAATATGTAATAAAAATGCAAAGTTTCAAATTAATTGATTCCATCTATGATCTATTTTACTGTGAGATCACCAATTAATAAAGGGACACAGTTTCAACATGTGCCACTGCCAGCTTGATTAGATGTGAACTCAGTTTTGTTAACAGGAGATCTAATTCACCAAACACTGCCAAAAAATTATCACGAGTGGCTAGAGGCAATAATGAAATCTTTTCCTGAACATACTTTAGCCGTAAGAACACATAACATGGTTAAAACCCGAGTTAAAAGATTAAATCGATAGCACAATGGGAGTGGAGTTACTTAAAATAAATATTTTAATCTTCTCAAAGTCATATTGTAGGTTTCCAAAAAAAAGTATTTAGAAATGTTATTTGTAGACTAGATGCTCAAACATATCAACATTCCCTGTTTTAGTAAGAAATTTAAATTCAGATAAAGATTTACCTTCTGAATAAGAACAAACAGATGATTAAGTTGATCGGAGCTGAATTTCACAGCAGCTGCAGCAATAATAGTATGTATGTTTTCAATCACAGTGGATGATTGTCCTGACTAAATAAGAGGGGAGGAAATGAGAGACAACAACTAGTTCTTTGCAAGGAGGAGAAAAACAAGACTGTACACATCGTGTAAAAACCTTCAGATGTCTGAGCAACAATGGATATAAATGAGTATTGCCACATCTCATGGAAAGAGAATCATTTAGAGAATCATTCTAGAACAAGACAGGATAGTACTCTCAATCTACCAAACCCCCAAAGGTGGTTGAAATACTGTCCAAAAAGAAATAGTTTATATTTGTGAGAAGTGCTATGTTAATTGAAAATATTCTGGGCAGACACTGTAGGGCAGGAGTAACTGACCTTAAATTAACTGCTCACTCTTTCAGAAGTATTTTCTATTTCAGTGTTTAACCATTTTAAGAACTAGGAAAAGATGTGCCAACACAGGTGTTTGCAGGATTTCCACATCCTAGTGGCCACCATTACAGACTTTTGATTGCGTCAATTAAGGTAGGATGGTGGAACCCATAGAAGTAGAACGAGGAACCACAATATCCATCAATCTGCTGAATGTACAGCTGTCAGTTTACTGCTTGTCAAGATGTTCAGTCTAAAATTACATATGGAAATACTTTAACATTTAAACAGGAAGGTATTGATGCTATCTGCAGTTGTCTGGCACCACTGCACACAGCAATGACAGAGCTCTCCTCTCTTCTCCATACATACATCCATTTTCCAAAGCTATTCATGGAAGTTATGTGCATATATAGAAATGTTTTTTCTGTTTATGAACATTAAGGCCCCGATTCCTGCACCTCTAGGAAGCCTCACTGAAACCACAGATTCCCTCATGAGGAAAATTATCACAATCCTTGAATCTCACATAGCCTTCAAACTCTCACCAGCAATATAAATAAGCAGCTTTCCATAAACACTTCTCCCACCCCAGTCATCAATCTATACAACCCAGTGACTGCTTGACAGGTGAAGTGGGCTTTGCACAGTGACCAGAAAGTTACCAGATCCAGGCTCTGGGGGATACAGGAGTGGAAGAAGTAAAATCCAGAATCAAGGGTTCTCTCAGAAAATATCTTGCCAACTGCTCAGTCCCATTTACAGTGGGGGCGTTGCAGCTGAAGCACTTCCACTGACTGCAATGGTGGCACTGGTGGGGATACTGGGAAACTGGAGTGTCTAAGGGAATTGCTTGTGTGACTTTTGGTTAGCCAGTGGGGTGAGACCAAAGTCCTCTTTGTCTGGCTGGTTTGGTTTGCCTTAGAGGTGGAAAAACCCAGCCTTGGGCTGTAATTAACCCCGTTTTAAGCAATTTCTCCTGAATTGGCACTCTCAGTTGGGACCCGCCAGAACCAGCATCGTTACAACTATGCTTCCATCCCTTCCTCAACATCATGCTTCTTCCAGGTGTCCTATACCCCCTAGTCATCCTCCCAAATGACCATGAAGTAATAAAAAAACACAAGCATGACACTAAATGAGGCCCATCGCTAAACTGGACCACTCACATACTTGCTTCTTGGTGTATACCACACTCTCCATTTACAGTGTACACACCCCAGGGCAAGATTTTGCACACTGGGAAACAAGCACAGATATGAGCAATTTGTCCAAGATCAGAGCAAATTAGTAGCAGAGCTAGGTACAGAAACCAAAACTCATGCTAGTCTGTAGCGTTCTAACCACTAAGCTATGCTGCTCCCTAAAAATAAAGTAAAATCAGAAATAAAAATAGGAAAGAGGAGATTTGGGCCAGAATATGGGTGCATTCCAGAAGGCAGCATGAGGAAGTTCCTGCATTCAGAAGGTAGGGTTTATATCTGAGGGAATTAAATATCAAGTTGAATGAGAGAGACAAGGCAGGTGATGTAATACCTTCTGTTGGTGGAAGGGACAAGCTTTTGAGAGTCACAGAGCTCTTCCTAAGATCTGGACAATGACATGATAATCATTCAAATGAAGTGTTGTGTTTGACTGCAGCCAAACAACAGTTATACTGAATCATAAAAAAATCTTTGTATTATGATTTTACGAAGTAAAAAAACCCCATCAACACTGAATGCACCACTACACAGCAGATTAATCAATCCGAAGCAAGAAGTGGGGGAAGCCCCGTTGAAATTTTCCTATTAAAAACAAAATGCAAATAGCTGAGTGCCTTCTATGCAAGCTCCAAGACTCTTCAAGTTCAGTAGTGTACAGAAATGTTACTCTTCAGGCAGAGATGACACACTCAATCTTAAAGGAATGGGGGGCGGGGGAAATCAGCTGCTTCATGTGTGCAGCATCTTTAAAATGCTGCGTTGACTTGTCGACATCTGAGGTGATGTGCTGTGTCAGTAGCTACCATTAAAAAAACCTAGGAAACTTCACATGAATACCATCCTGTACAGGATGTGAAAACAGGCCAATAACATAATGCTAATCTGAACACATTGTAGTGTATTGACCAGCCATACTATCAACAACTTCTTTACATTACACACTGGGTATTTTGAACAGAACTTGTTTGCTAAATAGGAAATTTATATTCTTCTGTTTCTCGTAGCTTTGATAAATCAGTCTTGTTTCTTACTAAGAATACTATACTGTTTGTTATTCAGAGAATAACAATTATTCTAAGATTGAAGGTCTTGATGCACTATTAATTTTTTAAAAAGTGACATACCTAGCCTATCTAGAAAGACCTTGGCACACAAAATAGAACTTTTTGAAATACATGAGGGTGATGCATAGGGAGGAAAATTTATTGGATGTGAAGTCTTCAGGTATGAGAGTAGGGTCTCCCTTAAATATACCTGTTCCCAACCCAAAGTCTAGTTAAAATCTAAGTCTTCTGTCAACATTACACAGTTTTATGCTCAGGCACTCTATTTACACACCCCATACCCCCACCATCATATTTAGACTCTTTTCAGGAGGAAGTGATACAAAGCCTCTCAATACAAAACCCATGTCACAAACAGGCCAGCAGGAAGACAAAATATTACAGCTGAGCTCAGAATAAGTGCAAGATGAGTCATGTCAATGTCACAGCTTCACTGAGCAAAAGAGACTTGCTATCATCCCCAACCCTAGTGTAGATTTATACAAGGTGTCCAAAAAGCTTAAACTAATTATTTAGTACAAAATATAAAGGCTAAATTGTTTCTGTGTTGACTACAACTTTGCACTGGCATGTTAAATTTTAGACCAAGCAGTTTTGATTGAGGATAGAGCTTTCAAACAGCAGTTTGCATTAAGCATTTGAGAACCATTTTCTACACATTGATTCATGTGAGTGTATAATAAGACTAACAGATTGTTGTCAATAGTATATATGTAAGAGTAGAAAATGTTACGAGGCAATTAATAGTATTTGAGCTCCCTCTATTTAAAGTCAGATAGAGAATTGGATTCAGATTCATACCTTCATCCAAGAAAATTAAAATGCTAAAGTATGGTCAGAGGCTAATATAATGTTTCACCCCTTATTTTAAAATCAACATTTTTTGTAACCCCCTTACATTCACTATAAAAGCATAAAAAAGGGTATCAATGAGAAGCCTATTTAATTTATGTGAATGTGTTTTGAGAGGTTAACGGAATACTTGATTAAGTGGTAAGGGTGCATGGGAAATGGGGGAGAGGTTTTATTTGGTTTAGATTGTAACATTTTCAGTACCTCACAATCCCCTCGACTGTCTTTTGCGACACCCCCCTAAAGTCAAGATCTACTGGTTGAGAAACACTGAGCTAGAACAAGGAGTGCAACCTTGGAGGGAGAGATGTTTATTAAGAAATATAGATTAACACAGGTACAAAATAAACAGCAATCTAAACTTGTTTAGCTGAAGGCAGAAGTTACAATATAAACGATTGGAAAATGTGTACGTTAAGGTGTTCTTTCCCAGAAGCATTTTTGCTGTCAGAGCCGTGCTGCTCATGAGGTAAGTGAAATGCTAATGACCATGGCTGAAAACTGAATGTAAGGAGTCTACACTGATATTTAAGTCCATTAATAATGTACATCATGATTCCATAGGGAATGAACCAAGTAATGTGATCCAGCAAATAAATGGACAGCTAGATTTTCACTATTTTCAAAGTTAGGTGCCTAAATTTAGCCACTTGCGTTTGAAAACGTTGGCCTGTTTTTTTTAATGATACATAAAATAGAACAATCCTTAAGCTTACCTGTATTCTCCAAATTTTAGTGAGCTCATCCAAAGACAATTTACTGCCCAGCAGTTCAATAATTCCCTTTATGCGGTCACAGTACTGTGCTTGGTCTATATTACCTAATCGAACAAAACAGACAGCTAAATTAGAAATTGTGAATAATATTGTAAAAATGAATAATTTAATACAAGTCATAGCAAGAAACTTGGTACTTTATTTCAAAGGAACAGTATCAATTTGAAAAGTCATTTCCATCTGAAAATTCTGTGCCTGCTATTACAGGCAATTCTTAAGATTACTAAAAGAGAAAAATCAAATACCCATCATTTCTCTATTTTTTCAGCTTGTTTTCTTTGTGTAATTGATAGCATATCGCATCTAGTCAATTTCAGTGCTTTGAAAAACCTCACACCCACCCCTAGACTCAGCAAGTAGTAATCTAAAATACCAGCAAAGCTGAAAGTGCAACTGAAGAGGCATCAGCAGACAAAAAGGAAACAAGTGTGATTCAGTATGCTTGGTGCTGGTATTCTCAGAACCCTTCTAAATAATCAAAACACTATAAAGAAGTGCTTGGGTTTTTCTACAAAGGGCACTATCAGAAAACAGTTTTAAAAAGTCCAGTTGACAGTTCCTTGAAGACTGACATTCATTCAAAATTCATAGTGTAAAACAATTGGTAAAAAAGCTTACCTTCTAGTGCAATTGATAGAACAGAGTTTTCTACTAGCCAGTTTAATAATCGGTCTGTATCTATTGCATTCTTTACAGATTTGGATACAGTGCTGTCTTCTATTAGTTTGGTTACCTATAAATCACAGAATGTTAAAACTGTTACTGTACTCTATATGCCCATCTCTCTCTCTCTCACACACACACACACACACACACACACACCCATTTGAAAGGTGCACTCTCCTGCAAAGCCCAAAGTAGTACAAGCACCATGAGACTATAACAATGCACTGCCAAAGGCCAGTTATTAAAAAGAGAAAAGCCTGCTGGGTGCCATTATTACACCAATTTCCTAATCCCATTCTGTCACAGACAGGAGGGCCCTCCTGTACTGCAAACTTCTTTAGATTTACTAAAATTTTGTTATTGCAGAACAGGTTTCTTTTTGTGGCTCTCAAATTAGTTCCCTATCTCCATGGTAGTAAACCATTACACTTCAGCTCAGTCTAGTGATAAAGGTGACCAAAGTACAAGTTCCGGACGAAGCCCAAAATGCTGCATTTATGTAATTTCACAAGGAATGTGATACACTTATATCCAAGGGCCCAAGATTAATGATAAACACATTGGAGTTACTGATTTCAAATGACAATTAAGAAAGGTTTAATATATCCCAGAAACAAGAACTGAACCAAGAAGGCCTTCAAATACATATAATTTGGTGGGCTTTTAAAAAAGCAATTTCTTGGAGTACTAAGATATACCAGCTTTGGAAGTCAGAACTGAATGACTTCATCTGAATACTGTAAGTGACATCTGGAGAGGCTGAATTTAGAGTTTTGCTTTTTTATGCAGTTCCACATGAGGAATAAAATGTTTGCTAGCTCAGCACAGCCTTTGGGATACACTTAAGATTTATCTTACTATGGAATACCCATGAATGGCCCAGGCATGGCAGATCCTACTGCTCACAAATACAGCTGAAACAATAGTCCTGGAGAAGGCTGATATGACTTGGACTCTTCCCAAGGAAACCACAACCCTCGTATCCACTGCTAACTTGCAAAAATAATGCTTGTTAAACTGACTTCCTTTGTTCTTTACTTGGAATTAAGACTTCCCTAAGGCCACATGATTTGCATAAAACCACCCCGCCCCTTTCCCTTTCAGACACTACTTTTGGTATAGCCAGAATAGCCTGTCATACTCAAGCAAAAATTCAAACTTACTTCTTTGAGGGAATTCATTTTTGCACTGAAGTGGGGAGATTTTAACATGCGCAACAGAATGTCCAATCGTAGATCATCCACCACAGTTACAAGGTCAGGTTGGAAGCGCATACACAGTAGCTTTATAGCAGACAGGAGTTCAGGGATACTAACTAGCCTCTGTTAAAAAATTTTTTTTTTTTTAGTAATGGCTGTACAGATTTTTAGACATTTTATTTTAAGCATAAGTTCTGTCATGTTTTAGACTTGGATAATAGACACAAAGGGTAACAACAGTGACCTGGTGAAGGCTGCTTGATCTATAATCCACAATACTTTGTCTTTCTGGTGAACATCTGTAGAAGTATTACTCACACTACTAGAAAGAATCACTATGCAGACAAAGTTTAGGGGTAAGGAAGAAACTTCTGTTGAAAGTTAAACGTGCTAAACTGTTCTAATTTGTAAGATACATATTTCACGTCTGTGCACTTAAAGAATAGTGATAAACAATAACATTTCCAACACATCACGATGACTATGTCTACACTGTGCACCTTACAGTGGCACTGCTGTGCCGCTACAGCCATGCTGCTGTAATGTACGCAGTGTAGCCACTCTTTGTCAGCAGGAGAGAGCTCTCCTACCGACAAAATAAAACCACCTCCAACGAAGTGCAGTAGTTTTGTTGGTGGGAGAGCGTCTCCCGCCAACAAAGCGCTGTCCACAGCATCGCTTTTCTTCAGTAAATCTTTAGTCGGTCAGGGGAGTGTTTTTCTCACGCCCCGACCGACAAAAGTTTTACTCACAAAATTTCAGTGTAGACATAATCTAAAATGATCTTAACGAAAAAGACACTATAAAGACTCATTAGAAATAGAGGACAAATTCAAAACAATGTAGAACAAAAAAATGTCAGAAGATGTTGACATCTAATGATCTCCTCTGATAAAGATCAGCAAACTCTTTCGGAAACAATACAATATTTGTACCTGTAAACAGAAATGCAATTTTATACTTGCTACAGCCAACGCCTTGGATTTTTAAAGATATCTAGTCTCTGCTCCACCTAACTGACTTAGGAGCCCAAGTCACTTTTGAAAAGGAGAGCTAGAGCTCCTAAGTCAGTTAGGCATTGCAACACTCAGCCGAGCAATGCTTATGTACCTTTAAAAATCTAGGCTATAGGGACTAATGCTGCAAGGTACTAGGCGCCTTAAAGTCAACCAGAATACAGGGTGTTCAGCACCTTGCATGACTGGACCCAGGGAAACTTGTTGGATAACTATGAGGGGAAAGTCTTTTTAGACAGGAAGGTCTAACACTGAATAAGATTTTAAAGTGGGTCCTGGTAAGTACAGCCAACCCACTAGCACAGTTTCCTATTACAATCATTCTCAGTCTAAATTTAGCTCAAGTGATACTTTCCAAACAGAAACTAGTATAATTTGTTCTCAAGTTATGATAGGTAGGCACTTTTGACATTTACAGTAGTTTCTACGTGTATATTTGATAAAATCAGAACGTTACCTTATCTTTTAGGTCCTTCTCTTCCACATTTTGTACATATTTAATCATTTTATGAATGACTGGATCCAGCATGGGCTAAGGAATTTGAGAAAATACAAGGACAATTATTTTTTATTTTCCAGAGTTAAGTTACTGGAAGATCTGGTTGCAGTAAAATGAAACAATAGCTTCTCTCTCTAAAAAGGCCAAAACAACTTAAGATCCCATTTACTTTGAACACATAAGCTAACACAAATATGGCATACATATACCATCGTGCTGGTATGAACAGAGAATGAAGTAATGTAAAGGAAGAAGCCAAAATTTCCCAGATAAACTAACAGCGGCTTGTACCATAAAAGTATCTAGTAAAGAGACCTAATCTTTTCAACACACAACACTTGCTATACATACAATGAAGTCAACTTGACACCTAGTGTCTTATCAGCCTCTCTTCTGAATAGAGTGACCAAAAAAACCCCAAACCAGCTGCAATATTCCCAGCAAGCCAGTTTGCCTAACAGCCAGAACTCATGTGTTGCTTTCTCTCTGAAGGCTATGAATAGTGTATTGCCAGCGGCTAGAAATTACCACACAACTCTTTCTATGCAAGTACATTTATTCTTAAGGTAAAAGTATTACAGAAAAAAAACAAAAACAATCAATAGATTTAAACAACATATTAGGAGTCACCCACAAGTCTTACAGGACCCTAGTAGGCCAAAGTCTTTCCAACTCTTTTGCAAGAGCTGGGGCCTCACGTTTCTTGGATCAGAAAGAAGGTCCTGAGTCAGTTTAAATCCAGCCTTTTTATCCCCAAAAGCCCTTTCTTTGGCTGGCTGTCTCTGGAAAACCCAGTTTGAACTAGTACATATGCCAGCCACTCCAGGGTGTGGTATTTTTCTTGATTGTTCAGTCTCAGTGACTCACTTTAATCGCCCACACTGTTTTTAGGTCTTAGAGGAGCTCTGGTAGCCCTCCCCCATTGAGAAGAACACAATCATACATAAGCCATTCATAAATTTAATACAATGGCCCCTAAAGATACTGCACGGGGTTGCAATATCTGCCATAATTTTAGCAAAGGTATGTGGATCACAGATGTTTCTCTCTGGCCGGGGCGGGGCGGCTCCAGGAACCAGTGCAGCAAGCGCGACCCTGGGGCGGCAAGCCGTGGGGGGCGCGGGCTGGTCACCATGAGGGCAGCAGTCAGGCAGCCTTCGGCAGCCTGCCTGCAGGAGGTCCGCCAGTCCTGCAGTTTTGGCGGCAATTCGGCGGCAGGTACGCCGAACCTGCAGGACCAGCGGACTGCCCGCAGTCATGCCACTGAAGGCCGCCTGACTGCCTTGCTTGGGGCGGCAAAAAACATAGAGCCGTCCCTGTCTCTAGCAATGTATTTTCCAACTCATGCTCACATATACACCCTAGATCTCAGTCACAAAGCTAGGAGTCCAAAGCAAGCGGTACTCATTGGGGCAGATTCTTGTCACACCTGTTTTACACTGGGATAGTTCAACTGACTGCAAAGGAGTTGCTTCTGATTTACACTGATGAAGATCAGAAGATTCAGGACTACTGTCCTCAGCAAATGAATATGGATGTTCACATAGTGAGAAACCTTTCTACTCATATAAACCAAGAAGTTAGGTTGAGATTTTCAACTGACTTTGAAAATCTCATCCCTAGACTACATAGTTGTAATTAAAAATGGCATTTCTACTCTCTTGGGTAACAAATGGCACATATGGTCTCCTTGTTCTGGGTAGCTCCCCACCACTGTAATATGCAGAAATTTCTCTAATGCATGCAACATTCCTTCACGTGTTGTGAAAGGCAACTTATTTCCCCAACCCACCTTCACTTGTGAATGCATCTAAAAATTGGTATTTGCACATTTTACAGAAAAAGAAGTGTCACTCAACCAATACTAGCCTATGCAAAACAACTACCCTGCACCCTAAACCAGACATGTTTAAGAGTGTTTCAAAATTAACTAAGTCAGTGATAAACTAATTCAGTTTTCCATGTTAAGTTTCCAATTCTCATGCCAAACTTAAGTACCAGTAGTGTTGCCTTCTGGATGCCATTTTTTAAGAGATCCATTTTAACACAGAAAAAATAATACAAAACTCAAGGGAGCAATATAGTTTCTGTTTCAAAGTTCATTTTTCTACTTTCTGAAATTAACTCATAAAATTGGTGTTTTACCTGCACTACAGAAGAGTTGAGATACTCTGCACACACCCCCAATGGCTGAACTAATGCAGAGACTGCCTGGAAGAAAGATAGTAGATATTTAGGCGCAGACACAGTAATCCCTTTTAAGACTGATGATTAAATTCTTTAAAACATAGGTGAAGGTTTACAAGCAGCATCCCAATTATCCTCCCGTTGCTTACAATTTTGCTTCAGCATTGAAGGGACTTCTTGTTATGATGGACAACACGCAGTCCAAGAAACAGATTTAAAATAATGGTATGCATTAAGTATTGTTTCTCTTGCTTGCCAACGCAAAGGACCTTCTCAACTTTCAGTGGTTTTGGTCATTTTATGGTTCTGTTATTAGAGTCTGTTCATGGTTTGTTGCAAGAGCCAATAAATGCTTTGACGGTTCACTCTGCAGCACTGTAGAGTACAAATGCACATTCTCTGGTGGAAAGCCACAAAAGAGAATTTCTTTCCCCAAATCCAACATTCACCTTCTTCATGAATCTTATCACTATCTGCCAGATGGCTTCAACAGAAAGATTTCTGTGTAGGATCCAATGCGGAAGAATGTTCCTCATGCAGATCAGTCACACAAGGATTTTCCTTCACATATGGAATGAAAAAAATCTTGAGACCCAAGGTTTCCAAATTTTATCAATTTTCAAGCAGAGTGAAGGAAATTCACTTGCCATTATGACATACCAAGACCAATTTCCTCCTGAGAAGAGGCAATGACTTACATAATAGTGAGTGTCTCACTACAACCAACAGCCTGTAAGTTAAGTGAACTTAGTCAAAAATCACTTTAAGAAAGGAGTTACTAGTAAGTTAAGAGGAGAGAATCTATAGCAATGTCTAAGTTTAACGAGATAAACTCCCCTTCTGTCATATTTGCATATAAACTACTTGCCTCTCCTTAATAAATGTGGGGGGGGGGGGGGGAAGAGAAAGAGGGAGGAAGAAGTAATCAACCCACTAAAAGGAAATAGCATTTTCCAAATTTGTAGTTCAACTGCAGGTGATGAACAAGTTATTACTTTACAGACAATTAAAATTTGAAATAATGTGCTTCCTCCGGGTATTCTGGTTCTTAGACATGGTTATTTAGATTTGAAATCTGTTATATCTGAGTCTTCTAAATTATATTCAACACCAAACCCTGTTAGGCTTTATGAACCTAAGACCCCGTATAGTTTATGTAGTAATTAAATATGTCAAATTTTGATGCAGTAGTTAACATACTTAGAGTTATTTAGTGTATAGATTCCAAGGCCAGAAAGTCCCATCGTGATCATCTAGTCTGACCTCCTCTGAAACACAGGTCATAGACCTTTCCCAAAGTAATTCCTAGAGAATCTCTCTTAGAAAAAGATCCAATTTTGATTTAAAAATTGCCAGTGATGGAGAATCTTCCATAACCCTTGGTAAATTGTTCCAATGATTAATCTCACTGTTGACAATGTACACCTTATTTCCAGCCTGAATTTGTCTAGCTTCAACTTCCAGCGAAGGGATCACGTTATACTTTTGTCTGCTAGACTGGAGAGACAATTATTAAATATTTGTTCCTCATGTAAGTACTTATAGACTGAAATCAAGTCAATCCCTAACTTTCTTTTTGTTAAGCTAACTAGATTCATCATCTTGATTTTATCGTTATAAGGCACATTTCCTAATCCTTAACCATTCTCATGGCTCTTCTCTCAACCCTCTCCAATTTTTTAACAACCTTCTTGAATTGTGGACATCAAAACTGGACACAGAATTCCAGCAGCGCTTGCACCAGTGCCAAATAACCTCTCTACTCCAGCTTGAGATTCCCCTGTTTACACATTCAAGGATCACTATTAGCTCTTTTGGCCACAGCATGGCACTGGGGGCTCATGTTCAGCTGATCATCCACCATGACTCCCAAGTCCTTTTCAGAGGCACTTCTTCCCAGGATATCGTCCCCCATTGTGTAAGTCTGGTCTACATTCTTTGGCCTACATTTAGCCATATTAAAATGATATTATTTGCTTGCATCCAGTTTACCAAGCGATCCAGATTGCTCTGTTTTAGTGACTTGCCCTCTTCATTATTTACCATTCTCCCAATGTTTGGGTCATCTGCAAACTTCACAAGTGACAATTTTATGCTTTCTTCCATTGATAAAAAAGATGGACGAAATATATGAACCAAAGATTTTTTTAAAATAATTTACACATGGGACTCGCCTTCCCTGCAACTGAAATGCAGCTACTTCAGTGATAAATGCTAAAACTATGTAACAGTTTACACCCACTTAAAACTGGGATGCTGAACATAATTACCCAAATTGAAATGAATTCAGGACACCAATGCTAATAACTGCTCTCTTCTGGGTAGATTCATGGGATCTTTAGTAACAAGTGGTCAAGACTTTGTTTTTCTTTCAAGCAGCAGTAGAACCATAATGCATTACAGAACTTTTAGAGCATGGTAAGAGAGTACACGTGGCTAGTTAGGATGCAGCTGCAATGTGGAGATTTAGACCCCAGTTTGCCAGGTGTCAACTCTCCGTAGAGACCAACTTTAAGTCTCATCTCAAATACAGTTCCCTGACCTCCAACCATCCCATACCAAAGAATTCTCACAGCATTCTTTTTGGAGTACTTCTTCTGTACTGAGGAAAGCATTCGATGTATCAAATTACCAGTATACCTTGCTATAGAACATTAACATATAAAAAAAAAGACATCAACAGAAGATTAACTTACCCCAAGTTCAATATCTTCTGAATGGAGTTTAGACTGAATTGCTGAAAATCCACCCAACTCTGCAAACTGCAAAAAGCAATAGCAAGTCAATGAATTACAACAGTCTGCCTTTTAAATGTGTGATTAAAGCAAATATTCCAGGCTTTAACTTGGAGTGTATAAAGCTTTATTCTCCAATGATCATCTCTGAAATAAGAATTCAAGACAAGATGCTCGAGCTCTCAACAAGGATCTTTCACAGTGGGATTTTAAGTTTAACATAAGACTTGTGCTTTCATGTCTATTTGATGGCTCACTGGAGAACACAACATACTATTAGGGTGGAGTCCTGGGTTCAAAAGCAAGCTTGAGATTCTCCCTCCTTAAGCAAAGGTAGGCAAGTGGAAGAAGGCTAGAAGATCCACATAGGACAACAAACTGAGGGACAACAGGCAGGATGCATCTCTCTAGCATTCCCTAGTTTGTGGAATGGCACTGCAGCCTCAGAGGTGACCCCTGGCCTTCCTCAGCTGAAGAGTACAAATCAGTAGTGCAAAGGTGGGCAAGGAAGAGGGAGGCAACCCAGCATGATTGCCTTGGCAAGGACCTTACCATCTATGTTGGGCAGGGTTAAAAGCATAAAACTCATTGCTCTACATGGTTGTCATCCTCTATGGGAACAAATATGAAGAATCACTTTTGAGAGCAATGAATTAAAGTGACAGACACCATACACTATCAACAGTTCTTTTCAGTTTAGCTTTACCTACCCTGTTTACCAGATCCAGCAGCCACCCATGAGGTTCCTAGACAATTAAAAAAAGTTAATTGGCAACATATTTTAAAACAATATGTGAAAGGCAGATTTTTTTTTATTGTGTGCTGCATTTAGCATTTTGGGTTATTAGCTTTAAGTATGTGCTACTACTTCAAAGAATATATTAATGTGTTTATGCTACCTTCTTTACTGAGTAGCTGGAGCTTTGGGTTGTTCTTATTATCATCATCCTTTTTTGGACAATCCCTGTCATCACTGACCATGGGTTGTGGCAACATTAAGCTATGAGACTGCTGACTGACACAGCCATAATTATAACGTATCAGTAGTGTGGAATATTACGGAAGAACTTTCCCTGAATTTTGGCAACGTTGCTTTTCGTTTTCACAAGCCACGAGCTTTCTTTTTAGCAACACAGTGATAACCAGAGACTGAAACCTTATTTATCCACACAACAGGTACAACACCTACAATGGCACTGCAAGCCTCAAATTGCATCTCTACCAGAGTGCCACCACCTGACCTGAAGGGAGCACCTTCACATGTGTGAGACTGAATGAGCATGTAGACTTGATCAGTTTTGAACTGTCTGCTGAGACTGCTAACAAGAGGGTTAATTAAGACAGTGGTTTTGTGATGTGAACACTGGTATATCAGGATCTGGACTAGAGCAACTAGGTCATTTTATATAGCAAAAGCTAGAGATGTTAGATCAGTGGTCTCCAACCTTTATTCGCACAAGATCACTTTTTGAATTTAAGTGCAACCCTGGATCTACCCCACCCCTTCCACGCTGCCCACTCCATCTCCCCTCCCTCCATCACTCACTCTCCCACACCCTCACTCACTTTCACTGGACAGGGGCAGGGGGTGCAGGGTCTGGGCTGGGGCCAAGGGATTCTGAGTGTAGGAGGGGCTCCGGGCTGAGCCTGGGGCAGGGGGTTTGGGTGCAGGAGGGGGTGAAGGGTGCAAGCTCTGGGAGAGAGTTTGGGTGCAGGAGTGGACTACAGGCTGGGGCAGTGTTGGAGTGCAGGAGGGGGTACGGGGTGCTGGCTCCAGGAGGGGGCTCAGGGCTGAGGTGTGGGCTCCCACCAGACAGCACTTACCTTGGGCAGCTCCCAGGTGGCGGCACTGTGGGGCTAAGGAAGGCTCCCTACCTGCCTCAGCCCACGCCGCTCCTGGAAGCGGCCAGCATGCCCCTGCACCGCACTCCCCCAACCCATCGGGGGTGGGGCGGACGTAGCTCTGCATACTGCCCCTCCCTGAAGGCACCGCCCCCGCAACTCCCCTTGCCTGCAGTTTCCCGTTCTCAGCCAATCAGAGCTGTAGGGGCGGTGCTTGCAGGCAAGAACAGCACACAGAGACCCCTGCCCCTCCCCGGACCACAGGAGCATGCTGACTGCTTCCGGGAGCGGCGCGGGCCAGGGCAGGCAGGGAGCCTACCTTAGCCCTGCTGCGCCACTGGATTTTTAGCGCCGGAGATTGCGACCGACTGTCAGAGGCTCCAGGATTGACCAGTCAATCGTGATCTACCAGTTGGTGACCACTGTGTTAGATGGTGTTTTGTTTATTACTGAACTAGTAGTAATAATGGCAGATTTAGATCGGAATGGGCACCAATCCCCAGATCCAGTCCCAATGGTAGAACATTCTTACAATCATGAAAAGGGAATGCTCTTCTAAACAGCAACCAAATTTGGTATTCAAAAGCCACTCAATATTTTTTAAAGATTTACTTCAGCTTATTTTGGATAAGCATTTACATATATTGGATAAGCCTTTTATACTCTAGGGTTATAAAGCATTTCTATTCTATAAAACAGACAAAAATATGTATGATCACCTTCTGGAAAGTAGATATGGGCGAGACAGCATACAGATTTCCTTCTCCAAAGACTTCTGCCCAGTTTCTCTGGCATACCTTCATTCGATTCTTGAAATGGTATTCGTTGTCAGGGTTAAAGGCCTTGAAACAAACAAAAAACAAATCACACCGTGGCTTATTTGTGAGTCTCAAAGACAGATGTTGTTAATATTTGACTTCAGTAGTTGAACACAGTTCTTGAGCATGGCTAATTTTTCCAAGTGAAAGAGAAATTAACAGTTCAGGATGGATAATTCATGTTAACGATACTTAATACTTAACATATACAGTATTAAAACTTCAGAACACCGTACAAACAATCTCCAACAATCCTCCAACTTGAGGCAGGTAGATATCCTCTTATTGATTTGCTTCTACAGAAAAAGAGGACAGACTGAAAGGGGGTTAAAGTGATCTGCACATGGCCACAGTAGTGTCAGAGGAGGGATTAGAAGACAGGAGTTCCTGCCTCCCAGACCTATGGTCATTCTTTTGGCAATGATAGCCTCTTTAGAACAGGAATACAAGTGAAGATTTTAGAAAGTGACGAATGATTTGAATGCTAAAAACCTGAAATACCTTAAAGATGGCTGATTTTCAGAAAGCATTGAGCACTCAATCTGAAAAGTCAGGCCCCTTTCGGGTCTCTCAAGTTCAACACGCAAAAACAGACATGCAAAAAATCATTACTCACTTTTTAATATTTTGGCCACAGTTTGAATTCATGCTTTAAATGGTAAACAGTAACAACAGAAATATTAGAAGTCACAAGGGCTCTCCTGAAGATTGTAAACAAACCATCCATGATGTTTAAGAACAGATTTCTAGAGACTTTCATATTTTAAGGACATTAATAAAACTAATGAATATTAATTCCTTCTAGAACTTCTATTCTCCTTCAAAGTGAATCAAATATCTCCATGGATGTAAAATATTACCATTACAAGAGATTGCATACAGATAGAAATACAGTACCATTGTAAGCACACCCAGAAGGGCAACAGGAATTGGGTCTTGTTTCACTCTCTCTGCGACCAGATCTACTAGCAGCATCAACATGTTGTAGATTCCCTCATGGATTTCAGTACCCCATTTATGAACAGCACTCGATGTCAGCAGCTACCAAAATGAGAATGATGCATCAATCTCTGGCACTGATTATTTTCAGAGTAACACTTTTCCCCTCACAGTACTTGGTAGTACTCCTCTAATAGAAATATGATTTATGATATCTTTATACAGCAGGAAGGTAGGAAAAATAACAGTGATATTTATAATTTCACCATTTTAAAACTTACTAATTAGAAACAGGGTATAGCAGAGACTAAGAGGTAATTATCAAAATACACTGACTGTTTCCCTTGGAAATCACTATTAACTCAGAAAAGTTTTGTATGGAGGAGGGCCATTCACTTTACTGTCTTCATTTCTAAGTGCTTGAGTAACTCTTAACATGTTTGCAGGATGTTAGATAATCCATTTTTAATTCTTGCAATAAGCTTGTCACACAGCCACATTACTTTGCTTGAAGTCATGGTTTACTATATCACTTGAATATAATTTTCCTTAGAAACCAAGGAAAATGTGCACTACTGAAGAGGTGGATGTTTAAAGAACATTTTTAATGGATTGGGAGGCAGCATTAAACCAACATGTTAGGCCAAACTGATAAGAAAACTACACTAGGTTTTTAAAAGGTAGAAACAGCAATTAAGTAAACATTACCAGCTGTGTTTGAAGTGCTTGCATTCAAATTACTAAGCTTTATAACCTCAAAGAACCCAAAGACTATTTAATTTATTTTTTAAGATTTTCAGAAACTACAGTGCATTAAGCTTCATAAGTGACTTATGGTATTTTAGAGTAAATGTAACCCAGCAGCAGACTTTAAACTTTAACCTCCGCAAACAGAATCTTTCAGCTACCCTCTTTCATCTCTCCTCCACCTGACATACACCCCAGCTATCCAGGATGAAAACCAAGTGGGTAGAAATCACCCAGTGGTTAAAAAGCACAGACATTAATCCCAAGCCAATTGGAACATGAATTTATTTTCTTAAAATCCTTCTACCTGAAATATATTTTTTCTTGGAAATTGTAGGGCTTAATAACTGACGTACATTTAGAAAATTATATATAAGAATTATTCTTAACTCCTAAAATACCAGTTAGTTTCAAAGGTCTATCCCTTGTTTACCATTGGAATATGGGACTATCGATGCGCATGGCACTTTAGGTAGCAGGGTAAGGCAGTCTGTGCACCATCAACCAGTGCTGAGACAGAAGCAGGACAGAATTTGTTCATAGCTTTGAAAGGAAGGACAAAAGTTTGAGACTGATGTGGAAGGGGACATAAAGCCAGCAAAGATAATTTTAAGTGGGACAGCATGACAGTCAGAGTGATGGGCAAGGAACAAAGTTAGGCCACAGATTATGGAACAGGATGGAGGAAAGCAAGACGGATATTGAGAACTCCAAAGCGTAGGAGTTCACAGTAGGACAGGCAGGAAATCAAAGCATGGAAGAAAGTTTTGGCAGTAAAGCACAGAAAGGAAGGGACAAATTTTGGCTACGCTGTAAAAGGCAGAAGTGGCAGGAGTTAGGGGTCTAACTGTGTAGGATAATGGAGAGAGAAAAGGAGTCACGGATGACTCCGACTTTTCAGATCTGGGGGATAGAACGATTACAATGGAAGAATGAGAGGGGAAGACTGGTCATTAGTACTAAAAAATAATACATCCTAATATTTATGGATCTTTAGACCTTCAAAACACTGTATCAACATACACCAGTTAAGGCCATGATCCTGCAACGGACTCCGGATGGAGGGATCCATCCATAAGAAGGACCCCATTGATTTCAATGGAGCTCAGCACAGATGCAGGATTGGGGCATAAGCGTTCAATTCTACTGAAAAATGTATATGACCCCAGTCACCATAATATCTGAGGCACACATCAGAATGGACCAGAACAAACATTTCATGAAATGGACTCCCAAACACAAAAGTTGGATTTGTGCACTTTCCTCCCCCTTACCTTTTTAAATGCTTCAGGCATACATCTGTCCATGAATCTTTTGCAATTCTCATCAGAATCAGAAAGACCTTTTCAAAAAGGATAGAGGGTATATAATTTATGATTACCTCTGGCTGATTTCTTACAGCCTCATGAGCTCTAGATCTCAAAGCCTTGCTACTGAGGTCACAGAAGATGAGCTCACAAATAAGGTGTGAGCAAAGCAATAAGCATCCTACTGGGATGACATTAATCATGCTATATGTCTTCCACCAAAAGGGACTGGAGGTCAAAGAAACTAGATCTCCAGCCTTTTTAGAAATTAGGAGCAGTTTAATTTCCAAACATTGCATCGGGTACAACTACGTGGCATTAACAGAACTTCACCTCTATAGGTGTTTTTCCTTTCAACAACACAGTTTATGTTTTGATACTTGCACAAATCATTCTTCTGCTGCTCATCCACCATAACAAACTCACATACAACCTAGAGTACTCAGCTAATTTTTTTACACCCTGTAATGTCTTCCACCAACACAACAACATAGCATAACCTCCTTTTAGCTCGCCAGAGGGCATACTGAAAAGCAAGTTCACGTATACCTTCAACCTCAGGAGTTGAGCATGTTGCTGCCACAGCATCCTCAGACCCTGACAACTTGTTGACCAGAAAGGAATCAACCCAAGTCTATGATATGGCGGCAGAGTATTTCCACTGGGACAGCCTGGCCAAATAACCTACTCTACAGCTCAATATGGAGTGAGCTTGGACACAAACATCATTAATAAATAATTATAAATGCCCAAGTAAATTAATACAGCTCTTTAACAGTAATTTTAAAAATGAAACCATTTTACATACAAAACTATTTACAATCTTTAAAACATCGAAAGAACTGCATGCCTAGTCTATTCTACAATCAAGCACACCTGAAGACAAAATTCAAACCCTCTTTGCAGAACCAGTATGAGCTCACAACAGCAGATTGTTAACTGTTCTAGAAGGAGTGCAGTTTTCTAGAGTGTATCCTCTCTATACACCTTTACACGGAATTTGTAAGTACTCTTCCTAAATACACACTGAACCCATTAAAAAAAAAAAAAAGTCAAAAACAGAACTTACCAAGTCTTGCTAGGTAGGTAGATGCAATTAGGCACTTGCCCAGGGACTCTTCTCGCTTATATGGTATGGACCAGTGATCTGTTAAGACTCTGCTCTCCAGTTCGTACAAATTGGTTGTAGGAAACTCAATACCTTCTCCAGAGCAGTTCCCATTTTCATCGTTTTTCTGTGAATGAGAAGGGGGCAAATGAAGAAGGCATTTTTTTTAGCTGTTCCTAGTGATTACTTAGCTCATCAACTCCTTTAAGACAAAATCCTGCCCTATCATTAGCATGTACAACTCCCACTGATTTCAAATGGAGTTGCAAGTATGTTTGAGGGTAGAATATGAAGTTTCAATTGAATACCCATTGATACAGGGATTGTACTTTCTGCTATACATTTGTGTGTTTACATGTCTTATTTCCAGGCTTGCCAACTCATGATTTAAACTTAAGTCTTGTGATATTAACTTTCCTGGAGTCATGCGACAGGAGAATCTTAGCTGAAAAAGACCTGCCCTGGTTGTGAAGGAAAGATGGAAAACATGAACCCTAGAGGTTCAAAAACCAGAAGGCAAATTAAAAATAAGCCTGGTTTCTTTTTAAGTCTCAAGCTTTTAAGCCAATCTCAATTTTGGGGGTCCTGCCTCATGATTCTTGAGCACCTGGTGTTAGCAATACTGTATTTAAATAATATCTAACAAACACCTTTGGTATTTTTATAATTTGATATCTAATAATTAAATACCAAACATTCTGTACTCAAACACTATCACAGAACATATTACATACTAAAGGTAATAAATGACTCAGGCTTATGGTTTGAAGTACCCTATTCACGTCAGAATTCTGCAATTTCATCTCAGTAATTCTCTACTAAATATTCACTGTGAAACATCTGACTAGGCAAGATACTGTATCATTTGAGGTAATTCAGCTGTATGACACTATCATTTCCCCATTTTAAGAAACAGGACAGACTCAAATATTTCTAATACGCTGTATATAAAGTAGTGATTTATCAAAAAACCTCAAATCTCAATCACAACCGTCCCTTTTTTACAGTCAAAATGAGTCACACACACACACACACAAAAAACTGTGCTGTATTTTCCCATCCCCCTCCCACACAGGACAAGAAGCAATCTGCAGCTCAGATCAACTTTACCCATTTCCTTGTAAATGCCACTGAATTGCAATTATTCCTGCATACAGAGAGAACACACAAAATTAGCCCAACATTCTTTGTGAAGTGCCACGTGAGGTAAAACCGTGATGCCAGATAAAATAATGGCCTGGGAAACAAGCTACCATTTCTTCTGTTTCAAATGCTGATCACCCAGTGTGCGGTGAGATAGTGGGGTTCACAAAGAGGAATTTTCCCTCTGACACTAAAACAGGAGGCAGAACTTTAACAGGAGAAAGGACAGAATGTTTGAATCGGGTCCTGCACCAGTTGGAAATAAATGAAAACAAAAGTGCAGTAACAGCAACAGGATTGCACTCAGGAGAAAAGCAAGGAACATGTGATACTCCTGGGGGAATTCTGCACCACGGCACACACAGAGAATTCATGTCCCCCCCGCAGATTTCTTTGCTTCCTCACAGAAAATGACAGGGAAGCAAAGGGAAGCCATGTCAGGGCGGGGGACCTGGGAACGCCCATGGGCTTAGTTTGGAGGAGCACTGCCCTCCCAAAGGCTAGGCATGGGGGGCACGCAGGGTCACATGCTACTGCCCCTCATTTCTTGGAGCACAGAGCTACCCAGCTGAAGGAGGGTGCCGCTCGGACACTGCCTCATGGGTCCTAGTACTGGTCGTGCTCCCCTTCTGTGTGCTAAGAGCCATCCTGTCTTCTGTACAGGAATGAGTGCCTGCAGTGGGGCTGGACGAGGTGGTGGAAACAGGGGAAGGTTCATGGGATGGGGAAGAGGCAGTAGGGAAGAAAGGAGGGTGGTATAGGGCAGGAATGTGGGAGTGAGGGCAGGAGATAGGGGCAGGGGAAGTGGGAGCCCAGCATGCGGTGTTCCCTTGACGGCGGCGGCAGCAGCATCAGCTGGGGCTCCCCCAATAAGCAGGCCCTTCGAACTCCCCCAAACGAGCCCCCCCACAGTCCCAGCACCCAGACCCCCACACTGAGCTCTCCACACACATACCCCCCCGACCAAGCCCCATTAAAACACGCTGAGACCCCTCCTGCTGAGGCCCAACCACCCTCACCTGGACCCCCTGCAGAGTTCCATTGCCCCTGCACTCAGAAAGCCCCAATGAACCCCTGTGCATCCAGATCCCCCTCATGAGCTGCCCGCACCCAGATTACCCCACACAGAGCCCTCTTATCCCACACCTGGATCTCCCCACATTAAGTCCTTCTACACTTGGATTCTGCTGTGCTGAACCTGCCTGCTCACAACTAGTGTGCCCAACACAGAATGGCAGGGCCCCAGGGTGTTTCTGGGGCAGGCCCAGCCCTTGTGCTTTGTCAGGGGTGGGTGCAGTTTCACCGCCAAGTCCCTGTCCCAGGGCAAGGGGCTGCAGGGTGCTCCCCACTGCAGTGTTGGAGCCTCCACATTTATTTATTGATAAAGAAAGTTTGCAGAATTTTAAAATATTGTGTGCAGAATTTTCATATTTTTGGTGCAGAATTCCCTCAGGAGTAATGTGGGGACGAAGGACAAGGACAAAGCATATTCAAGGGTAAAAACAAAACAAAACAAAAACAGAGTCAGGGAAGTGAAATGAACAAAAAATAAAGTCAAAAGAAAACCGAATCCATGAGAAATGGTAAAGAATTCAGCAGTCTGTTTGAGCAAATAATGGAGCTCCTATTTCTCACTGCATCCCCTATATGGAGGTTTTGACCAGTTTATTTTAAAAAATTCTACCTTAACAGTTATTCAAGAGCAGTAAGTTTAAAAAAAAAACCTCAGAAAAACCCATGGCATTCACTATTACAGGTGTCACTGGGATACAGTGGCTGAAGTAAAACACAACAAGGCTGGATATCATGACCATTAATATTTGTAGCTGCACAGTCCAAGAGAGTAATTAAGTCCAAAGCTTCAGGGCATAAGCTTGTCAGCAGACAGGAAGCAGTTTTCCTCACATCCAACTTTGAGAAAAACACTATATAGCTGGCAAGCAACTACAGAATTTTGTATTTCCTTCGAAGCATCAGGTATTGGCCGCTGCTGCTGAAACAGCCTGATCTGATGTGGTAAATACATTCCTATGTAATTTATAGCTGAAATTATTTTATTTTATTTTTTGGGGGGTAGGGAGTAGGAAGATAAGTAAGTTTTTTAGGTAAGAGGCGTTTGAAAGCCTAGGGTACGTATGGAGCTGGAAGGTGTAACTTTCAGTTCAAGCAGACATACCCATACTAGCTCTAATAGAACTCGTGTGCTTAAAACAGAAACGTAGCTGCAGTGGCACGAGTGGTAGGACGGGTTAATCACCCTGAACACAATCCCATCTGAGACCCTAAGAACATACTCGGGGAAGCTAGCCCATCCCACGGCAGCTACCCTGCCTTTTTAGCGTCTTAGTTCATATCATGAATATGTCTACTCAAGCCAGAGATCTCACACACACCTTCTAGCTCCAGTGTAGACATACCATTAATTAATTTATTATTGCTGAAAGATATTGGACACAAAACTGACAACACGAGTGCTCTAAAACAGTGGTTCTAAACTACACATACCCCTGGGGGTACGCAGAAGTCTTCCAGGGGGTACATCAACTCATCTAGATATTGGTCTTGTTTTACAACAGGCTACATAAAAAGCACTAGTGAAGTCAGTACAGACTAAAATTTCATACAGACAATGACTTGTTTATACCTCTCTATATACCATACCAGGGTGGCCTAACTGTGGCTCGTGAGCCACATGCGGTTCTTTTACAGTTAAAGTGTGGCTCATGGAGCCCCCGACGCCTCCCCCCATTCTCTGCCTACCAGAAGCTCAGGCTTCTGCCCTGTGGTGGGGTGGTGGCTCTAGGAGCTTCTTCCAGAGACAACTGGTGCCTACTGATAGTGAGGGGCAAAATTTAAAGGTTTGCCCCCCCCCCAATAACTTGTCACACACACACACACCCAGGCACATCCCCCCCTTACTTTCAGCAGCCCCTCCCTGCAACTTCCAGGTGTTCGTTCTGCATGGAGGCAGCAGCAAACAGGTGGGAGCTGCAGGGAGGGGCCACTGCTTTAGCTCCATGGGGAGAGGCAGCAGCTCTCTCTGCAGCTCCCAGCTGTTTGCCGCTCTCTTCCCATGGCCACAGCTCCCAGCAGCTGCTGTGCAGAGAGGGGTCCCGGCGGCACCATGTGACCGAGCAGAGCCAGCAAATCCTGGCAAAAATTGGGGCGGGGGGGAGGGGCGGAACCATGACCCTATGTGCCTCCCCCCATGCGTCACCTCTGGCAGTGGGGCGGGGAAGTGGGCGGGTTTCGGGGCTGCAGGTGCGTCCTGGCTCTTGAACTTCTGAAGATTGTCACGCGCGGCCCAAAGGGTCAGCAAGTTTGGCCATCCCTGTACTGTACACTGAAATGCAAGTACAATATTTATAGTCTAATTGATTTTATAATTATATGGTACAATAATGGTGCTGAAGAACAGGGACGGAAAACCAGTAATTGACAGTACAGTGATGGAAGCGGTCTGCAAAGATTTCTACACCGAACTCTTTGCGTCTCAGATAAATGTCCCAGTACCAACATTTCAACAGACCAACGAGCATGTACTCCCAATCCTTGTCAGCGAAGTTAGACATGCAGTTCACCAAATGAAGGAAGGAAAAGCCTCAGGTAAAGATGGACTGACAATCGAAATAAGAGCTGGAAGCCAAGACCGCTGGGAAACCCTTGCTCAGAGGTTTAGCCATTACTTGGAAATGCAGAAGATCCCATCTAGCTAGAAGGAGTCCGACACCATTCTGTTGTACAAGAAGGGCGATCATGAAGACCTAAAGAACTATTGTCCAATATCTCTGCTCTCACATGTCTACAAGAGTCTGAATGAGCATCAGCCGAGAGAGCAGGCAGGCTTTTGAAGGAATTTCAGCACATTGGACCATATTTTCCACTATAAACCAGCTATTGGAACATTCAAGGGAATACAAATTCCCTTTATGTATTGCCTTTGTTGACTATAAAAAAAGCATTCAACAGCATAGAGATCAATGCAGTGTTGACAACTCTTGCAGAGCAGGGCATCGACACAAACTATATCAAACCAGTAAAGGAAGCAAATTGTGACTGCACTACAAATATAACTTGATTTGATGTTCCCCTTCGCATCCCAGTTAAGAAAGGTGTGAAACAAGGAGACATGGTTTCACAAACTCTTCACAACCTGCCTTGAAATGGTAATGAGGTGGAAGAATTGGAAGGGTGGAATCAATGGAGAGAAGTTAAACCATCTCAGATTCACGGACGATATTAAGCTACAGAAAATTCTGCGAGAACTCAACACAAAAAGCAGCCAAGTCGAACTGAAAATTAACGGCTCCAAAACGAAATTTATGTGGTCTGATACCTTGCCAAAAGCCCAAATAATCATCAGGGGAGAATAGAAGAAGTTGAGCAATAGATCTATTTGGGCCAACAAATTAACATGCGCCACAATCAGAAAGGTGAACTCTCGCAAAGAAAGAAAGCAGGAAAAATCAATAACGCAACACGCGCCAGCCTCTTCAGCTCAACAGTACTGCCAACAATGTTGTACGGCAGCGAAACATGGGCGCTGACAAAGACAGGGGAGCAGTAACTTTCTGTCACAGAGAGGGCGATGGAAAGAAGAATTCTGGGAATTTCAATCCGCGGCTGAATCCCCAATGAAGTGATCAGACAGTAGAGTGGAGTGCAGGACGTTGTTGCTGAGAGCATGCATAGTAAAATGCGATGGGCCGCGCATAGAGCGAGGCTCACTATCGATGGACTGCAGCTGTCGCCGAGTGGTACCCACGGGAAGTGAAACGACCACTTGGCCGACCTCCAAAGAGATGGGAAGATTTTATTGTGAAAAGACATGGCCGCACATGAAAAAGGAAGGCCAGGATATGAGAAGAATGGAAGGCGTATTGTGATCGGTGCAATCTATATGAGGGCTGAAGGACCGATTGATCAAGGTGATATGGTAAAAATGAGAAAGTAAGCAATTTTTCAGCAATAGTGTGCTGTGTCACTGTTGTATTTTTATATCTGATTGTGTAAACAAGTAGTTTTTAAGTAAGTTAAAACTTGGGGTACGCAAGACAAATCAGACACCTGCAAGGTAGACCTGTAGTAGCCTAGAAAGGTTGAGAGTCACTGCCCTAAAACATACAATGTAAGTAGTACAGTTGAACCTCCACCCCAGTTTAAGATTTGGTCTCTTCAAACACTGCTAGCGGGGTGCTACCACAGCCACCTATCTACTAGGATAGGGACTGAAATCACAACTCATTTCATGCAGACCAGAAAAAAGATTGTACATTTATTAAAACAAGTCATCTTTTTCTAGTACAAGATAGGAGAATTATTAGTCCAGTAAAAAAGAAAAATAACTCAGATAGGTTCTGCACTCATGTGCCACTGACACCTAGGTCACCAATCTGACTCCTACCCAGGCTTGTAGTGATTGAAAACAACCCTTTAGTGACTGGTTTATGTGAAGTGAGTTGTGGACTCAGTCCATTTCTTAGTGGATAAGCATCACTGTTTTTTTAAAAAACAAATCCACTACTGGCATAAGTTTTCATCTTGTTGGCAGTTTTAGGAGAGGCTAACAGTACGTCTACACTACAGCAGCATAACTGCAGACACTTGCTACAGCAATGAAAGGGGTTTTTCTGTCACTGTAGTAAATCCACTCTCCCAAGAGGTGGTATCTAGGTCAATGGAAAAATTCTTCTGTCGATCTAGAAGCGTTTATTTTGGGGCTTAGGTCAGCTTAACTATGTCACTCGAGGGGGGGGGGGGATTTTTCACACCCCTGAGCGATTTAGCTAGGTCGACCTAAGTTTCAGGTGTAGACTAGTCCTTATTCTTAAACTGGCATGGATGCTCAACTGCTACTACCGACACTGAACATGTTAAAGGACTTCAGCTGTCCATTGTGTGTGTCACTATTATCTTTCAGCAGTACTGACCTTTTATGCTTCCTTCCCCTAAGAGATTAAAAACTGTACAACAGAAGGTGATCACTTAAGTCAGTACCACTGAGGAAATGAGAGAGGAGATGTTAAATACAATTCCACCAACAATCTGCTGTATTCCTGAGGGGGGTCAGCCACTTACCTGCACTAAAGTATAGGGAAAGGAATGCCATTTATACAAGGAAATGGTGATGATCGGTGGTTAGAAGGTTGATAACTTAAGCCATCATTTTGGGAAAGGGAAAGCATCCCTTGTCATGCTCCTTTGACTGGAGAAAATCTAACTGAGTTTTTCTTCTGCTAAAACCCTGCCACAAGAAGATATCAAACCTGAAATGGGTAGTAACTCCCCTAGAAATGCATGACTGCTTCTTGTTAATATCATCCGTGGATACTAATTCAAATGGTTTATTATTCAACTTTTAAAAAAAATTAGTGTAGTGCTCTTGAAAATGAGGGTTTAATAGCAGATGTGAGAGCCAGATATCCTGCAGAAATGCACTATGCATGCATGTTTCAGTATTCCACTATTTACTGAGGCCAATTGCAGATTTAATTGACTTTGGCAAAATTCTCTAGTTATGATTTATAATCAAACAGACAGCCACCTTCCTCAACTCCCTCTTAGAATTTAAAAGTATTAAATATTTTTGGCATTAAACGGATAATTTAACAGTTATCCAATACTAAGATTTAAATTAAGATTTGATTTGTTAATTTAATTCTGATTTAACAGTTAAAGTATTTTATTCTTGGTGTAATTTAGTATTAATAGCAACTTAATTCTGGTGATGTTTTCTTAATTTTACTTTAAGACTTTTAATGAAGTTCATAAAATAGAAACAGATATGGAGTCATATTTTTTTCAATAAGCAATGGGGGGCCAGAACCTTTCAGGATCTGGGATGAATACTAGAGGTCAATCTAAAAGTCTCACTAGTCCCCGTGAATAAAAGTGTAGTTTTTACAATATGAAGGGAACGTCTCACGGCCAAGAAAACAGATCTAAGTGCCTCAATTTGTTGTTTCAGAGACTTCTCCAGTGATTTCAATCTGTGCCTATATGTAAACACAACTCACACTGAAGATCAGTAAGTAACATGTTTGGAATAACAGTCCTAGTGCTTAAGCAGCAAGGATGAGGAGCCAAGAAATATGGAACCTGCTTCCAGCTCTTCCATAGCCATTGTCACCGAGCCATGCCTAAGTCACAGCTTCCTGGTGCTTCAGTTTCCTCAGCTATAAAATGGCAATAATGGTATTTCTCTACCCCAGTGTGTTGAGGCATGATTCATGAGTATTTGCAAAATGCTTCAAGATGCTGAGATGAAAGCAGGATGAAAGCACTACATCAGATACTCATAAAAACAGGGAGCATTTATCTCTGCTCTCTGATCTGTAATGTTTGATGTCTCTCAACCTAGGAGAGAGAAATGAATCCTGAAATTGAGACATGACAGTTCCAGTTCCTCTTCTAGTTAGCTGTCCAGAGGAATTTTCATATTTAAGACAGCATGTATGTTCTGCAGTCTGTCTGGGATCTCAATTTTTTTAAAATGCTTTACAAATCCATCTTTAAAGAGGAAGATTGACTCTGTGTCTAGGATCTATTATGGCAGCTACTGAAAGCTGATTTTTTTTTTTAAATCAACCACCCAGAGTCACTTCTTCGCATGTTATACAGCGATTTCAACCAAATCTCTCAAAACACTTGGTCTACCTTATAAAGTGAGATGTAATGTTAGTCTTCTATTCATTTTATAAAGTGGTGAACATCAGCACAGCGGTTAAGTGATTTCCCCAAAGTCACACAAGTGGCAGATCTGGGAACAGAACCAAAGATTTTTTGACTCCCAACATTACCCTAAATTCACCTAATCCATACTGCTCACAGCAAACTTGGCGTCCATTTTTAATCTTAAGAGAATCAAAACTAAACTTTGCAGAACTTCATTAGTGACAGTTAGTGACAGAAACCCATTGTGATTTACAGAATTTTACCAGTTAGTAAGTATGGTACATGGCAAAATGTTCTATAAATGTGGAGTTCATTTATTTTGAGAGTGCAGACTACCTTTAATTATTGATAATACTTCATAATATTTAGATAATTATTCTAACCATATATATGCAGAACACAAGTTTTAGCAAGACAGAAGTCACTACAGCTATTAAATCTTGGTAAAGGAGGGAAACTGCTTCACGTGTGAAAATCATCAAATGCACTGATTAGCAAACTCAGGAAGGTTCTATTTTATTGCAGTTCTGCTACCAAAGTGATACCAAAAAAGTCCTAGACTGCTTAAGCATTTGGATGATTTACCTAATTTCTACAGAAAGTCAACTCCTTTAGCTCAAATTTGTGCTATTTCACACAAATGTAAATGTAGCTTGCAGCACAGTATGGGAAGCAATTCACATTTAGTAGCATTTGTATGGGAGGATTGCTTTTCAGTTCACAGGAGATAAGTCTTAGGGTTAGCTCCACCCAGCTGAAGCTAACTGGGATTCTTTTTACAGGTGAATTTAAATATGCTCCCATCAAACCTCTAACTCAGTGTACACACACAGAGCAAGATGTAGGCTCTGAGTCTACTTTAGACTAACAGTCATGTTACCATGGATCTATCAGTGGGCTTAACCTTCTTTGTTAAAATCCCTAATAACTATTAATAATGAGGCCCGATGGAAAATCTAAAAAGATGAACCTATTTCCTTCACTCAAAACTGCAAGCTACAAAAACAAAACCAGTGTACTGTATAAGATTGGATACAGGAATGCTATCCACACTTCCAAGAAGAAATCCTCTTAGCCCAAAGCCAGTCTAGAAATTAAACTTATTTAATTAAAATTTTATAAGAGTACTGCTGGAACTGCAATTCCTGGTTTCCAGGGTAATGGTGTGACGTTAACGTTCAGTGTTCCCCAGCCCAGCTGACTAGATGTTCAAAGAGTCCAGCACAGTGCCCAAATATTAGTAGGGCTATAGCTGAAAACAAACAATGGGATCCTAAGCCTATGGTTTGCACACATTTGATTTTCTGGGGGACATGTGGCTTAAGGAAGGGCAATATTGATCCCTTTAGTACAGTAGTTCTCAACCTGCAGCCCAATCAGCATACAGCTGCAGCCCCTGTGACATCCTCAGGTCCATACAGGTAGTATACATATATTGTGTGGATATGGCCCAAACTACACAGAGAGCTGCTTATGCAGCCCACAATGGTAAACACGTTGAAAACCACTGCTTTAATGTAACCATCAAACAGTCTGGAAACCATGACAGATCAGGAGTGCAATAGCACCTGTTGCAAACATTTTTTGGCCTCAAGTTAGGTAACTAGCATTAGTCTAGGAAAGGGGAAAATAAAGCCATCACAAGGAATGCCATTGATACTGTAAGCTTCTTCTGTTGCTATGTATATGCCATGTCCATGTAAAAACAAATCTGAAGGTGAAAATGTTTAA
Source organism: Trachemys scripta elegans (assembly GCF_013100865.1). Lineage (NCBI taxonomy): Eukaryota > Metazoa > Chordata > Testudines > Emydidae > Trachemys > Trachemys scripta. The sequence continues at coordinate 96,027,875 of NC_048305.1, read as the reverse complement.
AATATTTTTTGTCATAGTATTTAAAACAGATTTGTGCACCGATATATTCCACATTCATAGCTGCAATTCTATAGTCTAGTGCCCTAGTCATTGCGCTGATGCTGAGGAGTAAATAATTATAAACATTTTGGAGTGATCATACACAAACATACTGCTTGCCAGAACTCCAACTAACAATCTTTAGTAGGAATTAAATATTGTGCCTTAATGAATGACAGATTTCCAGACTTAAAAAAGCAAAATCAATAGAATTATTTGCTTCTGCCAGGACACTCGGTATTGACATCACAGTGCTGCAAGATGACTAGAGATATAAAAATGTTTGCCCAATGACAAAATAAGTCAGTAGGGAAAGATTTTTAGGATTCTAAACGAAGTATTAAATTAGGGTGATCACAATAAATCAGTAAGGAAAACAAAATTGACATTTCTCTTAAATCTCAGTAGGTAGCACTAGCCACTAGGCCATCTTGCTTATGAAAATCAGCAAGTGCCTAATTCTGCTTGCTATGAAGAGAACAGGACTATATCATGTCCGTTCTAAGCCTCCATACATGGAGCTTAATTCAGCTATTAGTCCTGCTTACGCCCACTTACTAACGTAGGAGTGTAAAAGGAGTCTAATGGCAAAACTTACACAGCAAGGAGCTATGATAAATATAAATTTAGGTAGGGGGTGGCTCTCTTTAACTCATCTTCTTACACACTTCTGTTAGCTGCTCTTTTTCCCCACCCACAACACTCCTTACCTTCCACTCCCACAGCCTGGGAACTACACCACACTAGGCTCCCTTAAATTCCAAAGGCCACATACAGAGACAATGAGTAGGGAGGTGTAAACTTCACATTAGTGAAGCATGTGCAAGTAGAAAGGAAGTCTGCATTTGTGTAAATAAGACAAGTGGAGGAGCTGAAGAAGCAAAGTAAATTCAGACTACCCCAGACTCCTCTGAATTTGGCTCAGAGTGTGGCAGAAACATACATATTGAAAACTATTCCTATTGCAAATTTAACATACCCAAGTGCTTCTGAAAATAAGGGTTATAAAGAAATAAGCACTTCCTTTGCCCTCCCAGCCCCCTTCTTACAAAGAGCTACTGTTTGTTAATCCAAAAGCATTCCTAATGATCTGCTGGAATTAACTTCTAACACTGGCAATTTGTTTTTATCCCCATTTTCCTTCAGTATTTCACTTCCTTATTAAACAGCTGCCACAGAATAGTGCTTTAGACTGGGAAGATGACCAGAAAATGCAGCTAGAGAATGTTATATCAAAGAGACTTCCTGCCCAGCTGAGAAGCTGCCTGTATACAAGGCAAGTTGACCTCATCTGCACTGACTACAAACATCACCTCTATAACATGTGTCCTGAGTCAGTCAACCTAGTAATTTAAAAGCATTAATTTTTATGAGGTAACTACTTCAATACAGGTTTCAGAGTAGCAGCCGTGTTAGTCTGTATCCGCAAAAAGAACAGGAGTACTTGTGGCAGATTACATGCCAAGCAATTTGCAAGCCTTCTGAAATACAAAGCTAGAATTTAGTATTCGCAACTATGAGTCAAATGGTCATCCAGTACTCCCCTCTTCAAGTAGTTTCTTGGTATCTGTCTCTACTCTTGGCCCATCAAGATTCATAAATAGTGAAAGATAGGTCAAGTTACTTTAAAAAAAGCGTTGAAAATTTTAAATAGGCAAAGCCGAGAAAGATGTCCTCTAGCTTCCTCAGTAGTCTTTAGAAATGCAAGTGTGTTAAAATTCTAATGCCACTTGATAGCCATATGGCAGCTAGACAGGATTTTAATGACAGCATCCACCACAATGCTTTCTTTGATTGCTTAATTATTTTACAAGGCCAATTCTTATGTAAAACACATTGTAAAAACTTCCAGAATACCATGCAAAGATCTTCATATTGTATAGCTCAAAATCAATATGTGCAATAAACAGGACTGTCTGAAATGCACAGCAAGATCATGGGGTTACATTTAATACATTTGTCACACATGACAAAAGAATTATTCTTTGCAAACCTATTAACTCCCTCTTTACAAGGATGTCAAAGGACTTTAAAAGCCTTAATGCTCACAGTACACTTATGTGGTGGACAAGTATTATTATTTTCATTTGACAGAGGGAAACCAAAGCGCAGAGAACTATGCCCAAAGTCATACAGTAAATCTGTGGCAGAGCCAGGAACAGAATCCACACGTCCTGAGTCACATTACCGTTAAACACAGAAACGACTCTCGCGCCTCATAATTGCAACTCAGTTTTGAGATGCATGCAGTATAGCTAGTGAAAAACTGCTGCTAGTACACTGTTCACAAAGGTTACTGGCCCATTTCCCTTACAAAGCCTCTTTTCTATGAGGTAGAACATGGGAAGAATGTTGGCAGAATGATGGAATTGCACCTAGAACATAAAACTACCTTTGAAAACAATCTTGGATGAGTCTATAGTACAACCATATCCTTGTGCAATATGGTAGAAAGTGGAACCAAAACTCATACATCACAAATTGACGAAGAAAGGATATATTTAAAGTGAGTCGGGGATAGCTAGGAGGCATACAATCTATTAGTCACACTAACAAGAAGGTCACAGTAATGATTGTTAGAAACCATTTAAAAGAGTAAGAATATCCAAAGGGAGATATTACAACCATTATAACCTGCATGGTTGCTACTACATTCCAGGAGTTTAATATCAGTCATGGTTTCTTATGGGATCTCACAGAATTTGTGGACTCTCTGGTCATGCTTCCAGTATTCTCCTGGCTTGCCTACCAAGACTCTTGCTGCTCCTAGCTACAGAATTCCTGCATCTGGTCTCTGCACACTGGTGGGACTGATCCCTTTTGAGCCTTTCCCTCCCAGGCAAGATATCACTATAAAACAACATTTAAAATCTAACTACACATTTCACTTTGCAATGTTAGTAGGGATAAAGGGAAGCTGGTTTAGTAGGATCCTGCACATTCAACAAAAGCTAATCAAGCTGAAAAAGATATTGCACTTCTGCTTTTAAGTATGATGGGATTTTTCACTGGGGAGGCTTTATCATACTAGATACTCAATACTGGGCCATAAAGGGAGACGAGTTTTTCCTATATGGCTCAGTGAATGCTCACATTTAAGGAAGCATTTATGGCAAGCAGACTTCTTGGGTTTTCTTGCTTTCTTCCTTTCCTTCTCTCCAAGTGAAAAAGATATACAGTAACTCCTCGCTTAACGTTGTAGTTATGTTCCTGAAAAATGTGACTTTAAGCAAAACAACGTTAAGCGAATCCATAAGAACTAATGTAAATCGGGGGGTGAGGTTCCAGGGAATTTTTTTTCACCAGACAAAAGACTATATACACACACACACACAGTATAAGTTTTAAACAAACAATTTAATACTGCTACGCAGCAATGATTGTGAAGCTTGGTTGAGGTGGTGAAGTCAGAGGGTGGGATATTTCCCAGGGAATGCCTTACTGCTAAATGATGAACTAGCAACCTGCCGAGTCCCTCAAGGGTTAATCCATTGTTAATGTAGCCTCACACTCTACAAGACAGCACAAATGGAGGAAGAGGGAAACAGCATGGCAGACAGAGACACACACGTGTGAAAGAGATGCGCATTGCCCCTTTAAGTATGCTGACCCCACTCTAAGTACACTTTTTAAGTAGATCAGCAAGTTGAGACAGAAGCTGCTGCCAGGATGCTCCCTCCGTCCTGAGCCCTGTCGTGTCCCCCCCCCCACACACTCTATGGAGATGGGGTAAGCGGGGTGCAGGAGCAGGGGGGAGGAGGACACCCTGACATTAGCCCCACATTCCCCCCCCCCCCCACACACACACACAGACAGCAAGCAGGAGGCTCCAGGGAGCAGCTCCAAGGCAGAGGGTAGGAGCAGCACAAGGCAGTGGGACAGCTGAACTGCCGGCAATGGATAGCCTGCTGGGCGGCTGCCGTACAGGGAACTTAGGGGAGCAGGGAGCTGATAGGGAGGCTGTCGGTCCACCCTGGTTCCAAGCCCCCACCAGCT